>NW_027269265.1:30446615-30569115 GCF_023055355.1 Agelaius tricolor | reverse complement strand
TGTCAAAATTTACATTAAAATACTTGTATGAGGACTGTGACGTTATGTTTTAAAAAGGAAAAAAAAAGGTGTTAAGTCACAAAATGCGGTAATAAATATTTCATTTTTGATTTTTTGCTAGGCTTTTGTGTTTTTAATCATGTTTAGGAGAGTCTGAGATTATCATGAGAGATATCTCAAATATATTTCTTATCAGCATTGAGAAGAAATGCTGGAAAAATCAGAAACAAGTTTGTCATCACATTAATAGAATAATTGAATGAAATGCTATCTGAAGTTATATATTTCTGCTGATTACTGATACTAGATTTTTGCCAGATTAAACAAAATTTGAAATATTGTTTCGCCAGCTTGCATTTCAGAGGTGTGTCTAATACTTGTGCTACCTGCTAAGAGCATAGGAACTGAGCTTGAGTGGTGAAGGCCCAGACATGGGATGACTAATGCCATGTGTGTACATGTATGCGTGTGTGCATCCCTAGCACAGCAGCCCTTACCTCCAGTTATTTAGCTCAGAAGCAAAGAATGGCTTTATTGCAGGAGTAGGTTTAGAAGTTTTAGGAGAAGAAAAGAAGCTTTGACTCCAATGGGAATTTTTCCTACATGAGAATTGCATAAGCTAGCTTTTGAGATGGTTTTACTCCTTTTGTTGTCTTCAGCTGTTTTCAGAAAAAAAAAAAAAAAAACAAAAACAAAAACAAAAACAAACCAACCATACCAAAACAACAAACCATCAGCTAATGACAGAAGAATGTTGATTTGACATTTTGTATACAAATAGCTGGAGTAGAATCATGGTTAAAAGTTTATTTTTTTCTTAAACCAAAGCTTCTGGCACTTTGAAGCAACTAAAGCAGAGTTTGAACTAGGAAGAGCAATGATAAATTTAGAAAAAGCAGCCTCTCACCTTCCTCAGTGGCACTGTTAAATCAGCAAGAGCCGGATGGGCCCCAAAGGGCAGGGGAAAGTTCTGCCTTTTTTCCTGAGAGAAGGAGTGTGGGAAAGGACTTGTAATTAACTAAACTTTCTAGGAAACAAAAATGTCCAACTTCAACACCTGTAAATTTGTAACCCTTCTCCTCCTTCCTTCTCATCGTTCCAACTGGCCAGGGTGTTTTTAAAAACTGTGAGTGACAACTTTTACCCTTAGAATGTGGAAAGAGGCTCAACCTCTTAGTTAATGTTTAATTTCTGAGCTGAGCAAATGGACCCACGCTGCTGGTGACAGAAGGGAGGATGCCAGTAGAATTTATTTAGCAATCGGGTCCTGCTTTGTGGGCGTCTCTTATAAGGCTTTCGTATGAAATTTAAATTATAATTCCCTGCTCTGCTTTGATGCTCTCTGTCCTGGTTAAAATCACATCCACCCTTCAGTCACATAAGAAGACCACAGCCTGGGTGCCCATTCCCAAATTCTCTGATTTTTGTGGATGCAGAATTTAAGAAGGCAAGATTATTTCTGTTAGCACTTTAAAGGGGAGGCTTTTAAATTAATTTTTTTTACAGTACTTTATTTCCTTGCAGATTTTTTTCTCTAGAATTTGAAGAGAAATGTCTGAAATCACATTGCTAGAAAGACAGGGAAGAATGTAGCCATAGTAGATTATTTGTTTTTATAATGAACTAAATATGTGCATTGCTGTGTTGTCTTTTATTTTCTTTCTTTTTTTCTCCCCCTTTTGGGCTGTGCTCTCCGTGAGATGTCTTGCTGAAATTCAAGGTACAATATCGCACAGAGATTTCTCCATCTGAGATTTTCTGTTTAGCGTGGAAGGTTCCGATTTTGGTATTTTTAAGAACTGCTCAGCTGTCAAAAGCAAACAAAACGGGAATAATGTTTTGACAGCGGTATAGTGTTAAAGAAAATACTCAAGTCTGAATAAAAATTGCTTATGCTGTGGGAAACGAAGGGTAACAGAAGAAACACCTTTTGTTTACATACACACATGTTTATAATCCCAAATTTCTATTTCGCCGAGCGGGTCTGCGTTGGGAGTTGTAGTCACCATAAATGAGGGATTTTTTTTCCAGATTTTGCTGCCTTTAAGGCGAAGAGAGGAGGGGAGCGCACCTCCGGCAGCGCTGCCGCCCGAGCCCTGCCCGTCGCGGCGAGCGGGCACCGCAGGGCCGAAGAGGAGATGCCGGGGGGAGCCGGGCGCTCCCCACCTTTCACTCCTAGCCGCAGAGAGAGCGAGGGAGAGAAAATTGCCACAGACCAGGTTTGCGAGGGCCGGGGGGGCTGGGAGGGGCCGGGGCCGGGCCGGGCAGGGGAAGGGGTGCGGCGGGGGCACGAGCTGGACCCTCTCTCCATTGTAGGGTTTGCTCAGCGCTCCAGCGGCTCTCCAGGCTCCCCGAAGGGAGCGAGGGTCTGCCGGCGGCGCCTTTGCGGGGGTCGATGCGGAGCAACCAGCCCCACTATACGCCTGATGCGTGTGCTAGGAAAAAACCCCCACGGAGCCCGGAAAACGCCCGAATCTTTTCCCCAGGCACGATCGCGTCCCCGCGCTGCGCGGAGCGGCAGGAGAAGGCTCCGCTGCGCGCAGGGATGGCTGCGCCCCACATGTCTCCCCTACCACATCCCTGGGTTCAGCAGAGGAAACGGGGCCGGCCTTTTAACTCTCCTAACAGCACTTGGGGAAAAATAACCCCGCTGGCGCTGCGCCGGAGCGAGCCAGCTCCAGGCTGGGCAGCCCAGCCGCTGAGGGCTGAGCAGGACCGGATGGGATGAGGGGCGGGTGGGGGCAAGATTTGCAGGCAGATTTTAATATTAATAGTTTTGGTGGAGAGAAAGAGACAGACAGAAGGGAGGTTGCTCCTCTGGGCAGAGTCTCTGCGACACCGATGATGGATGACCCCGCACGGCTAAACAACTCCTCCCCTTCATCCCCACACGATGTCAAAGCTACTTTACTTGCAGCTTTAGGAATAAAAAATAAATAAACACCTTCACCCCATTCCTTACATCGATTTATGGATCATTGTGAATCAATTACTGCCCTCAATATTTTAGAATTCGCTTACAAAAACAGGAGGGTCTGCGGCTGGAGGGAAAAAAAATCTTTGCCTCAGTAAAAAATACAGAATCTTCTTGTATAGGCCTGTGACTAAAAAATCGCTGCTAAAAAATAGTGTTTAACCACTTTCCAGGAGTCGCATTACTGGGATGGGGTGAATATCTTTGGTGTGCATCTCCAAGAGCGCCATTAAAACCAGAGGTTCCGCAATGCGCGTGCAATACGTAGGGTGCGTGCAACCTCATTGCTTAACTATTCCAGGGAAGAAAGAAAGCAAAACCAAAAAAGATTTAACAATCCCAGAAGCAAACTCCATAAGGCACCCCCTCCCCCCAAATGCTCGATGTGGTGCCCGTGAGAGGGCGCGGGGCCGGGGCCGGGCTGCGAGCCCATGGGGCAGGACAGCGGAGCCCGGCTCGGTGGCTGCGTGCAATGGGAAGGAGGCTTTGGCAGGGACAGAAAGTGTGTGAAGTTGGATTTCTCTCGCTTTCTCTGTATTCTCCCATTTGCAGCAGTGTTTGAGGATCTCAAGGTGTTTCTATGGCTACCTTGTGTATGTGGGAGGGTCATATGTGGGGGTGCCCAAGAGAAAAGGCAGCTCTTGGGTGATCATTTATCAATGTCACCCACATAATGATTCTCTCTGCAGCCTTCTATTGATGAGGATAATTACATTAGCTCAGAGTGACTGATCAATGAAAAACCACCAAACAAAAACTTCTTTACTCTTCTATAATACCAAAAACCGATACAGAAATAAGATAGAAAGGGAGGGTGGGATTTCCCTTTCCTTCCCTTTAGCAATTATTTTTGTAACGAACAAGGGAAATCAAGGAAGTTTTATCCGATTAGTTTCCTTTTCAGAAGAGGCTACCATTTTGTGAAAATGTTCCCTTAAACCTCTTGGCATCACCCGGTGCCTAGTAAAAGCAAATCGTTATTTAAAATATTAACTACTACTTCTTCCCTAGACCCTAAATCCTTTACTTTTACAGTTGTGTTTTGTGATCGGAGAGCGGAGGTTGGAGGGGGAGGGAAGAGCGGGATAGTTTGGAGCTGCGAAGAGGGAAAGGGAAGGCAAATAACTTTTCTTGCGCAATTTCAACTGTCTCTGTTTGTCAGGTTTTCTTTGGTTTTATCACTTCATAAAGTGGCTCTATTAAAGATGGAATGTGGCCTCCCTGAGATGCTGCTCTGTCGGTGAAAGCTTGCAATTAAATTACGGGTTCGTTCTTTCCAGAGTTAAAAATCAATGTTTTCTCAATTAAAGGGAATTTTAATGCTTTTATTGGGAGTTGTTAAGGACGCCGTAAATTTTACTGTAATGCCTCTGAGCTCCGCAGCCCTGCCAGTGGACAGGTTGATATTCATGTTGGTTTTGGAGGAAGAGGTTGTTGCTGGTTTTGTTTTCTCTCTAAAGGGCCTTCTTCAGAAAACTCAATCATTTTGAATAACTGCAAGACAAACTGGTGCAAAGGGGCGGAGGAGCGCAGACTCTTCCTTCTGCCCTCCCCTCTCCGTTTCTGCCATCAGCTCTTCCCGCTGTGGCGGGGAGCTCTGCCTTACCGCTCTCCCACCGGCCGTAAGGGCGGGTTTTCCGCTGCTTTTGCTGGGAACGGAGAACCGCTTCAGTTTCGGAGCACGTGTTTCGCTCCCTCCCTCGGAGGGGCCGGGGGTGCTGAGCGGAGGCCGCGGGGGCGGCCGGGGCTCCCCGGGGCACAGCGAGCTGCCCGCCCGGCCGGCTCGCACCCTGGGGCTGCGCAAGGGCTCCCGTCCTGCAGCCCCGGCGCTCGGAAAGGAGCATGTCCCGTCCTGCTGAAGACCTTGCATTTCTGTAAGCATCTGCCTACAGGCATGACTACAAGTTAGCCCTGGGACGTAAATGAATGGAAGTCGGAATAGGGCTGGCAGAGAGACTTTTCTCTTTTTTTCTTGCCAAAATATTGTTTCTTCACAGGCTACTGTCAAGTAAAATCCCCACCAGAGGCTGAACACATTTACAGGGGGTTAATTCCCCGAGCCGCAGGAGAGATCGTCCCCGGGCCGTGAGATCAGAAATAGGCCCCTATCGCCTGGTTTTGTCCGAAGAGTGTTTAAAATTCCTTAAATTACCTCCATGAAGAACCAGTGCAAACTCCTTTAGAACCAGTGCAAACTCCTTTGATTAAAGCGACTGTCAGATTCTTCGAGATTGGGAGAGAGAAAACGCAGAGTAGGATGTATTTATTATTTATACTATAGTCCACTGTGAACAGTTGGAAGGGGAGGATTAGAGAGCGCATTTGAAAGAGGAGACAAGAGAAAGCGAGAGAGAGATGTAACCCTCTCTGTGCTTTGGACCAAGCCGCTTCATTTCTGCCCCCACCCGCCGAGCTGCCTGTGCCGCCACCCCGAGCTGCTCCCGAGCCAGCAGCTCGTCCTCCCGCTCGCCGCACTGCGCTGGCCAGCAGCGTCCCGCGCCACTTGGTGAGGGACCCGGCACCAGTAACCCGATCGCTCTGATTTTCACTCAAGTTTGCATTGTTCTGCTTGAGCCTGGTGCGTGGCACTAAACACAGCCGGTCCCTAGGGAAAAAAAAAAAAAAAAAAAAACACCAAGGAAAAAACCAAACCAGGAGGGGGACGACTACGGATGCTTTCCACTCTCAGGCTTATGTCTGTGTTTAGAAATACAGGGCAGGGGAGAAAAACAAAGCCAAAACCAGGTTCTCACTAAGCAGGTTTGCATTAGGACCTCCCGTTAATGGAGGGACGGGGCAATGCAGCCCTTGTATTTGGCTAAGGTGGAAGGGAAGAGTCTGGGAGCTTTTTATTTTATTTATTTTATTTTATTTCTTTATTATTTTTTATAATACGTGTTTTTTTTTTTTTTTTTTCTTGTGGCTGCGGCTCTCCAATTCGGAAACATTTTCAAATCTATGAGCCTTGAATGGACAAATACTCGCTATTAATATGGGACATGGACGAGTGGCAAAAAAGCTGAATGGAAACTGTGCGGTAGCTTTAGGAGAAACTAACGATGTGCTTCAGCTCTTGCCATTACAGGGAAGGAAAGAGGGGGAAGCCCCTTCTGATTAATAACTAGCAGGGTAATGTTGAGGGCTTTTTCTGCCCGATTGCCTTTTTGAATTAGAGCCGATTTCTTCACACTTCAATAGGGCCTGTCTCTTTTAAAATGACTGACAGATTTGTTTCTCCTTTTTTCTCTCCCTGAGACTTAATGATGTAAATTTTCTAATTAGTTAAATCACGTTGCTTAAAGGCCTTAATGTTTACCGGGCAAGGAATGATAGCCGCATTCGGATCTCTCGAAATAACCAGCGAAATAATATTAGAGTTTTTACAGCGGGAGGGAGGGAGGGGGGAAAGAGCAGAGGGAGAGATGGGCTGGGGAAATATCACGTAAAATGAGAGCTAAAGTTCAGCCCGGAGCTTCTTCCCTCCTCCCCCACGCCCCCGAACCCGCTTTTATTTTTCAATCAGCTAAGATTTAATTAGGAGCCCCCAGGCCGGACGATCTGATATTTTCTCATTAGTTTCCCATCAGTAATCTTGAGTGTTAGATTGGCTTAAAGGTTGTCAACATTTGACCAATTTTATTTAAGGCAAAGAAATCACGCATTATAGCTCCGGGACCCGAGACCTGAAAATAAATCCTGCCCGGATCAGCGGAACTAACATGCGAAAAAAATGTTGACAATTCATCGTCGTGTTTAATAAGTTGCGTAATGCACGGTACGCACACGCACACGCACGGAGAGCGGCACGGCGACACCCGCGCCCGGCGCGGCGCACCCCTGGCTGTCCCCGCGTGTGCGTGTGTGCGCGGGTGCCTCCACGCGTGCATGCGCGGCGTATGCCTGTGTGCGCACACGTGTGTGTGCCCCGCGTCCGTGCGTGCCCCATGAGTGTGTCCGTGCGTGTCCGTGTGTCCCATGTGCGTGTCCGTGTGTCCCGTGTGTGTCCGTGTGTCCCGTGTGTGTCCGTGTGCGTGTCCGTGTGCGTGTCCGTGTCCGTGTGCGTGTCCGTGTGCGGGCGCGCGGCGCGGCAGCGCGGGCTCCCAGCGCAACCTCGGAGCGCCCCCTGCTGCCCGCGCCCGGCGGCGCGCTCCGCCCGCGCTGCCCTGCGCGCCGGGGCGAGGAGCGGAGCGGCGCGGAGAGAGGGGGCCCCTCGCCCCTCGCCCCCCGCCTCCCTTTCGGCCGGGGGGGATCGCAACATGAACTGTTTACGAGGCTGCCCTTTTCCTTTCTGTGCGAGCGCGGAGCTGTCGGTAGCGGAGAGGGGCGGCCGATAAGCAGGAGGCACGTGCTTTTGTAGCCCCCGCCGTTTACCCTGCGCGCCTCTGCGCGCCCCGGGCCCGGCGGCACCGTGGAGGTGCTCAGGGGCCGCCACTCGAATTTGGCTGCCCGCGTAGTCCCTCTGCATGCCTGGCCGCAGGCGGGCGGAAAAGGCAATAAAGCACTCCCCAAGGGGTGTCACAGGGCCCCCGTGATTTCTAGGTAAGGCCACGGCTTCATGTTTATTGGAAGCACAACAGCAGGGTCAAATCGACCGGTCTGTTACGATTTCACCGCAGACTTTTCCTCTCTGATCGAGAGGGCTGCTTCGCGCCCGCCTCCGCTGCCCTACGCGCACCCACGCGTGCCAGCGCGCCGTGCCCACGGCGAGCCCTCGGCCCGGGTGGGCTCCGAGAGGGCTGTGCCGCCCGCTGCCCCGGGAGGAGCGGATCAGCGGCCGGCGTGCGGCCAGCCCGGCCCGGCGGGGCGAGCGCCGCCCGGGGAGCGCTGCCCCGGCCGTGGGGTCCGGCCTGCCGGGGGGAGCGCTCCGGCCCGGGCGGCGCCGCTGCCGCGGGGCGGACACGGCAGAACTCCGCTCGGGAGCCGCCAATACACCCTAAACTGCCTTGGCTTTAGGAGACACCCCAGCCTCTTCGTACCCTGGGGTACTACAGTTACATATTTACTGTTTACAAGGTAATTTTGCCCAATTAAAAAAAAAAAAAATCACACAAACCCAGCACTCAAACCTGCATCTTGTCCCGTTGATTCAGGGATGTGCCTAGAGGCAGTCCAACCAAAACAATGCTACGCAGAAGACATTGCTGGACCAAGGCTGTAGTTGCTCAAATTTATTTTCTTTTCAAAAATGTGCGTGAAAGGAGATGGGGGAGGGTGGAAGAGAATATTTATCAGAATACCAGAAGACACCTTTCTTGAAACAAAGGCAAAGGGAATCATCTCTATTGCAAATCTATCAAGCAGAGAGCAAATAACAATATTTATAGTCGGGCATTCAAAAATACCATGTGCTTAAATAACAACAAATGCTTATTACAGTTTCTACAGCGTAGCTTAATAAAAAATTAGCCTTACTGACAGTCTTGTCAACATCTTAAGTAAATTATCATAGCGATGGTCTTTGGAGAAGAAAACCCACACTCCTTGCTAAAACACCTCCTATCATTAATCTTAAACCACTTGAAGATTATGATGGAAAGAATGGGATCAGTAACCATTATCATCTCAAATTGCTGTTAAAAACTCCACTGTTTATTTTTGCAACAAAAGCGAATGTATCTGGGAAATGCAGAAAGGGGAAGAAAGGAAAACACAAGAAAGGCAGAACAATTTAGGCGAATCCTGTTGCAACCTCGATGATAAACACATGGAAAAAGCTGTTACTGCTCTGCGGATTGCTGGAATTTGGGTAGACGTTAGAAAAATAAACAAAGTGATGACTCCGCACCAGTTCTGTAAATGCACCGCTACACTCAGACAAACAAACAAAAAAAGGTAACATCTTAAAATTATTTGTGTTTTCCTGAATATTCGGTATTTGCCTTTATCTGCATATATCGTTTGATAAAGATCTAAAGTATTTAAAATGTGCTTGCACCTTTCACTGTTCATAGGTAGAAAAAAAATTGATTTCGACACTTTCTTGCTCGTATTTTGTATGCATTGCCTGATTTCCAGTAATCGTCAGAATAAAGTCTATAGCGTAGTTTTATGAAGATCTGACATACTCGAAACATTTTGCTGAGCGATTCTGATTTTTATTGTAGTCTCCCCTGTTAGAATATCATCCCTCTTTGAAATACATTTTTACAGATGAAAAATAAAACTAATTCCAGGATTTGTCAGAGAAGGGAGAATCTGTTGATTTAGGGACACCCGACCTGCATGTTATCAACGGATCTTTACACCTTCAATGGATCCACCAATCGATGTGAGGTGGGCACACGTCTAAATACAATCAAACACAGGTTTTTGAAGTTATTCTTTCAAAATGTGGAAGTTTACACAAAGCCTTTAAAGAGGACGATGCGCCACAGCGGGCCCTCCTCCTCCCGTCCCTGCAAGTCAGAGGAAAGGGTGCCATTCAACCAGGTCGTTGCGAATTAAAATAAACCAAACAATTATTTTCGCCTAGCAGAGCTGCATCTTCCCGTTGTTTCCGCGGTGATTCACGCCAGCAGCGGTGTGCCAGAGGCAGAGGCGGGCGGGCTGCTCTCCCCCCTTGGGCGGGGGGACGGGGGCTTTGCTCCCAGAGGCAGCTCGGCGGCGGCGAGGGCGCTGCGCGGCGCGGCGAGGGGCGCGCAGGTAGGCGCGGCGGGAGCGGAGCCGGAGCAGCGCTGCCAACTCCCCCGCCGCGGCCCCGCAGTGACCCCAGCCCGGGGCTGCGGAGAGGTGAGAGGTGACGCTGTTAGCCAGCGCAGACCTGGCCCTTTTAAAGCCACAGCTAATCAGTCCTTTACTAAATTAAAATATAGGAACCAGAGGGGAAGCAATTTCGATGTAAAGAATTACCGTGCGCGCTCCCAGAACGAAATAGTATTGAAATGAGGACGGTGCTCTCTGCGACAGACAGATTTGTCACCCAGGAGCAGTTGTGCTAAGATAAACTATAAAATTATACATCCGCTGTGTAGATCCCATAGATCTGCACGTGTGGGAGATTACTATCCTACACAATAATAAAATAAGGATATGGAGCTGTTAAAAAACTTCAGCCCCATAAGCTCTACAGCGGGGTGATTGTTAGAGGGCAGCGGGCACTGGATGGTTAATTGCCCACCTAGCTAAAGGCTCAGAGATTCATTATAATGTGGGAAGAAATTAAAGCGGAAAAAAAGTGATACATTTTCCTGTCAATTCATTTGTCTTCGATTTCAAGTTATTCTTTAACCTCTGTAAGAAATAGGAACTAACTGTGAGAGGGGTGTGTGTACGTGTGTGCATATGCACTACAGCCGTACAGTACCTACGCCTGTGTTTGTGATGTACAAATACGTGTGATCTGAGCACATGAATTGGCTCACAAACACTGGAAAATGGTGACAGTTCCATTTTTCCTCTTTAATTAGGAAATATTCCTTGATTGTCTTGGCATCCATTACCTTCTAATAACTCCATAGAACCAGGAGAAGAAGAATAAATGTCTGCTGCAAGTAATCTGCTATAAAGCAATTATTTTACTAGGATAATATGCAGTTGCAAGTACAACACAATAACGGCCACGAATGAGACGCAAAGGTAAAAAATAAAAAATAAAGGCTACTAGAGTGATAATATTTGAGAGTACAGATAATTCAATGGGTCCCAGGAAGAAATATCTAGCCTTGGTAACGTAGCTCTGTTACAGCTAGATTGCAAAGAAACTTTCCCTTTTCATGTGTTTCAGGCAGCAAAATGCTGGGTTTAGAAGACTGCGAGCCAGTTTCCTGCATACTGCTATAATTAATTTGCGTGCGGAGATCAAAGATCCGAGGGCGAAGGAAATAATTGATTCTGCCAGAAAACGCTTCCCTGGCGCAGCCCACGGTCAGCCGCCACCCACGGCAGGTAAGCTGCTGCGTGAAACTATTTTTAACTGAACAAAAGCCTAAGCAAACATCTGACGTCAGGGAGCAGCGTTCCCGGGGGAAGGGGGGGCTGGCAGCGGTGCGTGGTGCCGGGCTGCCCGTCCCATCGCGCCCGTGGCCCGGCTCCCACCGACAGCAGCGCGGCCCGGCCTCCCCCGCTCCCAGCGGAGAGCGGCGGCCTCGGGGAGGGCTGTCCTGCCCTCCGCCGGGACCGGGCTGAGGCTGCGGGGATAGCCCAGAGGTGACAAAGAGCAGGCACGGCAACCATCGGGGAAGGCCAGTGACACCACTCCTGCTGACGCTGGTCTGTAACTTCTGCGTGTGGTTTTAAAAAGCAGAGGCTGCTTTCATCCCCGAGGAGTTAGCTGTGTTTACCTGCAAGGCACCCAAGCACTCGGGGCACTCGGCGGGCGAGCACCGCTCCCGGCGGCGGCCGTGCGGCACCAGCGGGCTCGGGGGACGCCCCCAGCCTCCCGCATCGCCCGGGCCCAAACTTCGACTCTGATGTGAGCGTGAATAAACACGAGAAACGCTGTGAAGTTGGGCGGGCAGGACAAGCTCTGGGCTAGCTGTGCCATCAGCCACAAGGGGTGGCAGGCCCCCGCTCTCCGCCCGGCTGGCCCTGGCGCAGAGGGGGATCCCCCCGGGAACCTGTCGCCCCCCTGGGCCGGCGGGGAGAGCTCTGACCCTCACCTCTCTCTGGTGACCGGCAACTCGAGGAAGCCTCTAACCGGCCGGTTTTTGCCCCTGTTTGAAACACTCATGCCTTGCTTTCCCTCCCTCGCCCCGAGTCCTTCCCCGGCGGCCGCCTGGCCGGGAGTGCCCGCTCCTCTCCGGCCGGTGCCTGCGCTCGGTTTTTCCTTACAAGGGCGCCTGCGGCCGAGCTGGGGGGAGGAGGAGGAGGAGGAAGGAGAGGGGGGCGGTCACCGTGGCGGAGGAGCCTTTCCCGGAGGGGGCAGCGGGCAGTTGCAGAGTCCCTGCACGCACAAAACGCCGCAACCCCCGGGCGACCTGTCAGCCCCGCCGCCCCCCCGGCTCCCCGCCTCGCCTCTCGCCAGAGTCAACACAGAGCTGCGATCCATTTGGGCGATTTAGTTAAAATAAATAAACCCGCGAAGATTCACTAGCAAGCGATGCATCATCGACCCGGAGGTTTATTAAGAGGCTCGTTTACAGCCGCGGCTGCAGCCCCTGCTCCGTCGGAGACGGGGAGGCCGGGCCGTGGTGTTGGGGGAAGGCTGCGGCAGCCCGGGTCACCCCCGATCCTCCACACCAGCCCCCCGGCAGGGACCCGGGCCCCCCACCGGCCCCCCACCCTCTCTCTGCTTGTCCCCACAGAGCCCGCGAAGAGGGGGAAGTGCCCACCCGACGGCTGCTGCAGAGCAGTGGTACTCATTCCCTGTATATTTGAGGGAGGGAGAAGAGGGTCAGGAGACGTTGATGGTGGCGATTGTTAACCCAAATAATAATAATAATAATGAAAAATCGTTACAGCTGGGTGCTGGCTGAATATGGCAATTACTATTATTGCCAATCACGATTAGAAATAATTATCCTGAAAGCAGGGAGGGTTCAGCTGCCAAGGTGTTTTGAATAATCGCTTCAAAATGAACAGCAAAATATTAGGTTCCCACACAGGGACGATCGCAAACTTTCAGTTGCAGCAGTATATAAAGGAGATCTTACCACGGGTGAGCTCGTTTACTTGTGAGGCTCCAATTTCTCACCCCTTACAGGTCCAGTGCTGCTCTGTTTCCCCACCACCCTGCACGCTGGCCCTCGCAGCGTGCCCATCCTCCTCCCCTCTACCCTGAACGCACCCGGTGGCCAAACAACTTCCCGAGGCAGTGGTGCTCGAGTCCCTCCATCTTCGATAAAAATGAAGCACACTACGAGGGACGACATGGGTAGAGGCTGAAACTGCACTTGCTGTATTTATTTCGTGCAGTTCGATGCAGGCCCTCTCATTTCAGCTGTTTGAAACGATGTGTCGCTAGGAAGAGGTCACAGGTGACTGGCAAGTTCAACCTACTTAGCTCAATTATCCAAGTTTCATTTTCAAATTGTGTTCAATTTGATCTTCCTGCTTCCCTCCAAATTATCTTAGAGGAAAAAAAAATCAAATGAAAGCAGACAATTTAAGCCAAATCCTGTATACCATTATTTATATGCAAAACCATTTTTGTGATATAAACTCCCCTTAATGACTATGGAATGCCAGATCTTTCCAAGCGAATTTACAAACCTAGCCATCAAATTATTTCAAAGGCAGGCCTATTAGGGACAAAAATAATTATGAACTTTCAGGAGCTTTGTAAAAACATAAGTTTCTGAATGTTGTCTCTTTAAATTTTTCTTAAGTTTGTTTTTAGTTTAAGCCTGGAGGCACAGTAGGGAGATATGCAGAGTCTAATAAGGAGTTTGGAAAATAATGTGCTGTAATCCAGTGCCGAGCTACTTCTCCATAAAATATGGATAAGGAATCAATTCATAAGCACAAATATCTACTAGGATAGAGTTTTAACAAACATTTCACATGAGCATTCTTATATGTATTATTAAGTAGATAACAAAAGTGCTTCAAATCAAGCCCTATACAGTCACATCTGGAAATGGTCTTTTCTGTCTAATTTTCTTTTTTTTCTCTCAAAAAAAAGTTAGAAGAAAAACTAGTCTGTCCCCTTGTATATTAATTGTTACCATCAGCTTTTAATCAGCAACATGTATAGTTAGATTTACAGAATCCATTCCATGTTGCCCCTTTAGAGAACAGTAAAATGAAGATAGTATCTTTATTCATTTACAGAATCTGATGTTAAAACCAGACCCACACACAAGCAGCATATACATTGCTCTATGCATATAGACAGGCGTGTAGATACATAGACACAACACACTTATACATGGAAACGAGTCATGACCATGTGTTGGAAAACATAATAAAAAGTATCTGTGCATTTCACCACATCCTGAGTCAGACATCATCAGATAAGAAGCAACCTAGGGAAAACTAGTTTATAATCAGACACAGCCAATTTCTGAAAGCATTGGATCCATAGCAAGCTTTGCTGTATGATGCTTAAGCACAATTTTAAAGGAAGCATTTCAGGCTTTTTAGTCAAGTAAAGCATTAGTATGAAGGAAAAAAGGGTAAATAAACTCCCCTCAGGTTGCAGAGAGTTGATACAATTTTGATTATTTTTTTCCTAATATATAAGAGTATTTTTTTCTAATGTATAATTAATGGAATTACATTCTGAGGACAAAGATAAAAGAATATCTAAGATCTACTACTATTACTTTTATTTTTTAAAAGTAAATATGATATTTTTCCTTTGAAAGGAAAGGCAAGCAAAGTATTTTCCAAATAGAAAGAGCAAAAACTATTTAGAAGAAAAACCATAAGCAATGTTTTTTTTTTAAATACTCTGGAGTTTTCTGAACAACTCTGATGTACTCACATTCTTATCACAACTATTTTCTTTTTACTATTGTAAGTGGATATTCAAGCTAAATTGATGCTTTATGTATATCCTGTCTCAATTTGTAGTACTCTATTCTCTGTAAGGAGATAATTTGAAAAAAAAATACAAAAAAGAAGAAGTGATACCACTGACAACAATTTACTTAAATTCACAAACCTTGAAATTGATGCATCTCCTATCAATCATAGTCAGAAGCCACAGTAAAACACATCCAACATTTGTGTATCAAAACTGGGACTAAAAAAACCCTGTTTTGTTCAATTTAAATGTCCTTCAACATGTTGTCATTTTATACTCTGATATTACTGGGGGATTTTTACTATGGTTTGGCTTTCTTCTGTCAAACACGCAAGACAGTAACCTTGCAAAATTAAAGTGCATGCCATTATATGCACAGATGTTTGTTCTCACTCAGTTACTGACAATGAAATACTTATTAAATAATAATAAGGTGATATTGACTTCTCTATTCTGTTGAAGATCTGTTGATTTGTGAGGTTAATATTGATGAGGCAGAGTGAGGTAAACATTTCATGAGGAGGGCAAATAAATTCCAATACTGGCCTAAGAAATACCCCCCCCCCCCCCCCCCAACTTTGCACATTACCAGAAGCTAATCCTATTTTGTATTGGTATATGAGCACCAATTCAACCTATCAGCATGCACAAGCTACTGCTGAAGTAAATCCTTGATGTTTACTTTCAGGAAACATTTTCCAAAAATGTCTATCATAGGTATTTAGAACCAAGCTCAAACAATGCCAAACACTCAGGGTCTTCAGTCATTCTGCATGTTCTGTTGCCAATGGCACATTTCCTTTAAGTATTACTGTGAGGCTCCACGTGCAACCTTAATAAAGAGATCTCTGTTTGAGTCAGAGAAATGAGAGAAATGCTTTTTTTTTTTTTTAATAGGATGAGCTCTCTCTGTCAAAATATTATTTTTATTTGTTGTTCCATCAAAACGTTTCTGGAAGTTCCCTCTCTCTACCCTCTGCCACAGAACACAATATTGTACACATTTTGAACAATACAAAGAGCCATTTAACTTGATGGGTCTGGCAGAAGAAGCTGCTTTCTTATTCATTATTATCTTTAGATTTTCCTTCATTCTGTTTAAGGGAAGCTTAGAGCTACTCTCTATAGAAGAATATTCCATCAGTCAGGTAGGTCTCATACTTTGACAGCATTATTTCAGCATGTTATTTTTAATGTATGGTACTTAAACAAGTACAGAGAATCCATGTAACTTGCTTCTGGGCTTTTGGATAGAAATTAAAATGATGTGACCTAATATGCAAGAAAATAAGAGGCCATATGTTTTTCCATACTAGTGCCAAAAGAAGCTCTTGTCAATTTTCCCCTTTTGGTTATTAATTAGGGCCTCAATCCTACCCTTTCATTTGCTGAAGTAAAACACAGGTGTGAAGCAACTCAGCCTGTCTTTTGCCAGAGAAGACAACTCTGCCTTGTCGACAGTGTGACTGTTGACAGGGGAAGAGCTCAGTCACACAGAGCTTACTGTGAGGCAGCAGCATAAAACTCAAAACATTATTTTGTCTGCTCTTCCCAGAGATCACAGCCTGGTTTCTGGGGCAGAAGAGCCATTTTCACATTCTCCTCCCTCTTGCCTGTCTGTAGCAGAACTGCTGTGCCTCAGCAGGGAAAGCTGGGCAAGGACTTGGCACCTTCTCTGCATTATGGTGACATCTTGTTGGTAGGACAGTGTAGGAAAAACCACATTCTTGCTATTTGTGCTACTTCTCCTCTGAAGGTGCTAGGCTGGCCATCTGCTGCTCCTTCCAGGGATCACTTAGAGGTCTAATACCTTTTATTTTGTTGTTTGCAAAATGTGATGACTTATGTCTGAGAAAGGTAACAACAACATTTCTTTTTTGACCTCATGCTTTCTTGTTCTCCCCAGTGCATGCTCAGTAGAACTCTGTTGCTGGGTTTTTTGCACCTCAGGCCATGATGCTGTTTGAAGACTCCTGTCTCTGAAAATTCCTGCATTCACCCAAGTCTCTGTTAAAGGCAGTGGGATTTTGTGCACTTGTGTTTTGCCACGCTCTCTGCTTTTGTCTGTTTTTTAGATCTTTTTATCCTTGTATATCTTGAGGAACTTTCTCCTACAATTATCTGAACTATTTCCCAATATCTGTGTAATGATAGTCAGATGGCAGAGCATCTGGGAGCAGTGCTTTCGTTCATGGGTACCTTGTTTTCTACCATGTGGTTGGATGGTCTTAAAAAAATTCTTTCTAGCACACATGTCAAGTAATCTGGTAATAAAATCTCCAGAATAAGAAACATTTCAATCTTTAATTCACACTGAGATTTTCTGAAAGTTTCCTAACATTTTCAAAAAAACACTTTAGGCAAATTAGAGGTGCAGTTTTTGGTAACCTCAGGACTCTAGGTCAGGGTTCCACATGTACAATATAAGAACTAGACTAGGGTCTTGTGCTGCAGAATAGGTCTTGTGCTGCAGAATAGGTCTTGTGCTGCAGAATATCTTTGCTTGTATTTATCTGAAACAACCTAGGTTTTGCAGATCTTGGATATGCAAAAGGATACAGCAAATAAGTTTAATACTTTTAATAATAACTACATTCGAGAAATATTATTGTATAGCACTATTTCAGTGCATGCCTTTGCAAGGGCAAGGTATATTCTCTGTAAAGTTCTCCTTAATATTTCAAGCTCATTCTTTTCTGCGGCTTCAAGGCTGGAGATTCTGTACTCATGTTTCTTACGTGGCAATAAGGATATTGAAGGAACAACTATTCTGCTAGTGAATTAAGCTGAATAAGAGAGGAAATCCATAGTGACTGGGGGCTCCCATCTCTAGTCATGTGCTTCACAGCACAGATTGCAAGAGAAGGAATAGGCAGCAAACTATGTAAAATGAGCACAGGTAATTCCAACGCTGTGAAAACACTCCTGCCTTGAGAGCACTAGCAATGAAAAGGTTACAAGAAAGGGGTAATAAAAATATCAAAAGAAACCAAGTAGAGAAGCCACTTTCTAAGATGGTGGCCTTATATACAAGTACATTTGTCTTCCAGACCCACTGCTGTTGATTACAATTCTGATGCCACTGGAGGGGTTACAGTTTTGTTGAGTTTCTGGATCTCAATTGCGCTGTCAAGGGGTCATTCTTTCTGGTAATAAGGTAGCAAGTGACCCCTGGGAGAGAAGGAAAACAATTGACTCTTGAAAGCAGAAACATATACTGAAGTCTAGAGTAGATTTCTGGCAGTGGCCCAGGTCTTTTCTCATAGCATTTGTCATTGTAGCAATGAAAAAATTGTGGGAGCTCTACAGGCGGCCAAAAAAGGAAAACAGAGCGCAACAACAACAAAACAGCTAGATGTAATTTATTTTGGAATTATATTTTAGAGCAGGTTGTTTTTTGTTTGTCACAATGTTGCTTCACTTGTTAAAGATATGGATCCCATTAGATAGAAATCTGTTGCTTATTTTAAAGCAAATGATTATCAAATGACGACACTTCAAAACATTTTTTGCTTTAATTTGAAGTGAAGTCATTTGAGTTTGAAACATATGCCTTTGCTAAATGCAGAATATTTTGTTGTCAAAACCAGACAATTTCATTTTGTGTCCACTGCTTGTAACCATTGCTGATCTGGATGTCTCTGACAATGTTAGTCTTGGCAATAAATCTTATCAGATGCTTTATTATTATTATTATTATTGCTATTGTTACTGTTGTTGTTGTTACTGTGATTATTGAGTGAAATTGTCTCACCATATAATTATACTTAACCAGAAAATATAATATTGCATTTGATTTGTTCTTGAAATATTATTCCACTTTGTATAACTGGATAAAGCTCACTTCCAAGAAATAATTCAAGCTCAGGTCTGCATGCAAATGTTTTCCACATCTTTCTGAAAGCTGGCTTCACTATTTCACAGACAATATTACCATGTTGTTTTACTTTGTTCTAGTCGGAGCATACACAAACTGTGCATGCATACATGAAGTACATGTACTCCCACACAAACACCACTGACACATATGATTTATATTATACTTGCAAGATTTTAATGTGGAGTTAGAATTTACTGCAAGCCCCAGCATTGCAGCCTCCATACATGGATTCATCCCGTCATTTAACTGAAGTACATAAGTTGGGACTGTAGAAGCTTCCTCTGTTATCACTGGAGAAAAGCAGGCACACCCAGAGACTCTCCTCTTAAGGCACTTGCCTTCCTTCACTGGCTGTGGAGCAAGTCTAGAGCACAACTACTAATTTGGAACAAATGACTGAAGTTGATTGCAAGGAATCATTGCTGACACACGCAAAGGGACATGTCTTCTGCTGTCATCTGTATATTCTGGGCTGAAAAAGATCTTTCAATTTAGAATCTAAAATACCTCATATAGATAATCATGTGAAGACTTACACAGAAACAAACTGAACAAAGCTTGGTATTGATACTTTTTCATTTTAGTTGTCTAAAAGTCAGACATCTAGTCTGTACTGGTCACCTTCCTTTACTCTGCAGTCCACTTACTTAATTTAGTTGTCTTACTTATTTGTCTTAGATTAAATATGCTGAGGAGGAGGATCCTGAGACAACTGTATGGTAGGTGAGATATAAAGGTAAGAGTGCATTAATTACAGAAAAAATTTAGATGCCTAAATTAGAAGAGGTGACCTTTGGATTAGGATTTTAGGTGCTTAGGGATACCTTTTGAGAAAGCTAAAGGAAAGAAAAATGAAATGAAATTTTTGCTAAGGCATTTGTGTCACAACATGCAGAGAAGGAGGCATTTGCATATCTAGACTAAAAAAAAAAAGTTGTATTATTGCCTGGTAAAATCCTGACAACCCCCTGCCTTGTCACATTAGGAAAAATGGGAAGAACAAAGAACATCTTGAAGGAGCCCTAATCTCACGCCACACAGAGTGCTATGCAACAGACTGGAAGAGAGAAAGGTGTCACTCCCTGAGCAGGATGAGAGAGGCTGGCTGCAAAAATGACTTTTCTCCATGACCCTACCTGGGCACAGGAAAATTAGTTATAGATAGTTTCACCTTAACTTCTCTGTTTCTCCCTCCTTGTGTTCCCTGCCAGGAAATAGCAATAGGTTTGTATATATATGTTTCAATATCCAAGAGAGTGAAAGATTTATCTTGTTTATCTCTTTCTCAGCACAGCTTGTGGAAAATAATTTTCATACAACTATGTTCTCTCATGTTTTATTTCATTACAAAAGCAAATTCTAAAAAGCTCTAATGTGATTAAAATTACTAATCTACATTCATTCTGAAGACCCTTCCTCTACTATTTTTTTTAGCTAAGATAAATTGTGATGTCTGATGTTACAATTCTTTTAAGGGTGAACTCCTGTCCCAAGAAGATTATTTTAACTGGAATTTGTACATATTTATAATTACATTTATAACTTAGGATCCTAGAATGTACTATTTGCTTAAAGTATAGCAATGTTACTTTCAGGTCTTTTAATTTAGAGCATCTGTTGTTGAAGGAGCTGCAAGTTTATTTACTCATTATGTCCAATTCTCACCAGGTAATATTAAAAACAGTACCTTGCTGTCCAGAATAACAGTAGCAGAAAAACAAAAATCAAATGCTAATGTTAGCCATAAGATAAACTAACTGGTGACATGCTCTATTGTGTGGTGAAGCTCTGTCAGCTTGTCAGGAGGAATTAGTTCTCAGGCAAGGTATTTATAGCAACATAAGACTGGAAGGCATCACCAGGGTCACAGAATCATTGTAATAGAAGAGAATTTGTTAAATAACATTCCCTCATGATCCTATGAAAATTTTCCCCTTAGCTTCTCTCAAACTCCCTGCTGGTCCATTTTTACTGCAAAGCTGGCATTCAGCTTTTCCTGACCACAGGATGAAGATTTACTGGCCAGACACTGAAGCAATTTAATACTCTAGGTGTATTGGTTCACCCTGACCTGTATCCTGGTTCTAGTGTGTAACTGTCAGAGCAAAGAAGGGTGAATACTCACTGCTCCTTTCTAAAAATCAAGAAACATACCAGAAAGAGGAACAATTCTTCCTGGATATTGTAGCTAATCAAGAAATGTCTTGCAGTAGGAAAAACAAAGTACAACTACAGCACAGATACACATTCAATGGACATAGTTTAGTAACTGAGAGCAAGGCCTGCTCTTCTGTCCTTATCTCTTATAATGAGGCTTTCAAGCTTTTGAAGCAGCTGGTGTCCAGATAATTTAGAGATTTGCAGGCAGAATTGCACACAGAAGTGAGGAGGAATCTATTGCAAAGGTCTGAGCAACTGAGGTCTGTGATGATTCATCCCCCTCACAAGGTAGGCAGCTGTTTTCAGCAGGATCTGCAGATTTTGGGTGGACTGACTGGGCCAGTATCCTTCCTCCTGCAAAGCTATTAAAGTGAGGGGAATTACATATGGGATGAACTTGGCTCTTTAGGTGTGGGAAAAACCATTTCCAGTATTGACATATGGATATTAGCACTTCTTTATGCAGGGCTTACAGACAGGCTTTAGGAATGTTTACAAGGTGGGAAGGACAATGAAAAAACATGTAAAATAATTTCATCCTGATTCATCTTTGGAAGGAACTGCGCATGTGGATCACTCTTTCCAGCTGGCTGTGTCTGTCAGAACCTTTTTCCAAAATCTCAACCTCATAGCCTTCCTACGTGACAGTGTTCACAGGGGTTTTCAGGACGAGGGAAGAGACGTAGATCTGATTCCATATTTCAGAAGGCTTGATTTATTATTTTATGATATATATATTACAAAGAATAGAAGGAAAGGTTTCATCTCAGAAGGCTAGCTAAGCTAAGAATAGAATGGAATGAATAACAAAGATCTGTGTCTCGGACAGAGAGTCCAAGCTAACTGGGCTGTGGTTGGCCATTAATTGTAAACATCCAAGATGGGCCAATCACAGATGCCCCTGTTGCATTCCACAGCAGCAGATAACCATTGTTTACATTTTGTTTCTGAGGCCTCAGCTTCTCAGAAGGGAAAAAATCCTAAGAAAGGATTTTCACAAAAAGATGTCTGCGACACTCCTACACTAAGGAATTTGGGCTCTGTCCAAGAGAGGTCTGGGAAGAACGTATATATTTCCTCTGCACTTCCTTCCACAGGCTTCTTATTCTTGGGGACTAACGCTAACACTGCTGAAAAGTCCATGTGAAGCAAGAGTTGTTATGAAATAGGACTGAGCCAAATCCTCCTGTCATCCCTCTATACAGATGGACTGTGGGCATTGCCCTGAGTCCATCTGTATAGAGGGATGACAGGAGGCCCTTGGATCCAGAGCCCTGGCAATCCAAGGATGGAAACTGTACCCCACCTGCAGAAGAACTTTAGGAAGACCAAGCCAGTTGCTCTTATTAGCCCTGGTATCTCTATCCAGAGTGATAATTCATCTCCTGAGTCCATTTAAATTATAATAATAAACTGAACCAAACACTGTATTTTTATACCCAGTGGGCTAGCTGCATTTCAAGGCTGCAGAATCTGAAGTGCAAGTGTAGTTACACAGCTGGACAAACCAATACCTTTCTGTCATGGATGCCACAGCATCAACATTCCATCCACTGGACAATGACCACTGGAGGAGTTGACCACACCACAACCCTGGGTACACATTGTTTAACACTGATTTGCTTTCTCCATCGTGGGGTCTCTGCATTCCAGAAAGCTGCTGTAGTGGCAAGGGGGAGTAATTATAATTATTTTACACTGCCTCCCTTTGTAAAGGGGGCTTTAGCCATGTCTGTAATATAATATCATATATCCAGGAATAGGGTATGGGAAACTGTTAATGATACAAAGACATGGTGTCAGTCCTCAGTCAAAAGTGAGTTTAGCTTTGACAAAGAGGTACAAACCATTTCACTTCCTGTCACAGAAGAATTTGGCCAGACACTTTCAAAATTTTGTCCCAATTAGTCTCAGTGTATGAGGCATAGAAAACATTTGGATATATGGGAAGAATTGCAAACTGCTGTTCCCTTCAGCATTCGTATCTTTCTGGAGCTGCTTGATTTAATGATTTTCTGCTAATGCATCTTCAGATACACGTTTGGAAGAAATGGGTAACTGCTTGGCTTGAATCTTGAAAGTCAAACATCAAGATGAAACCAGCATGAAAGTGCTTAATTTAATTATCTGTATGCTGAATGTATTTCAGAAAAGGGTGAAAAAGGTATTTCTGAAACAGCACCAAGGAGCTGTTGATCTGAGTGATCATCTGTGAGTTAAAGCTCAGAGGTTTTATGTCTCATTTGGCCACTGACACCTGAATAAACTTGGCTACATCATTAGCCTATTTTTGAACAAGTCTTCCCTTAAATAACACTAATCATTACAGTCCTTACATGGTTCCTTCCTGAAAATTCATTCATGTTCTATGAGACAGTGAAATAAAATGTGTTAGATATGTGAAAAGTGGATGCTGATTCTGAAGGAAACTTTTAAAAAAAGTAAGCTCCTGAATTTCAAACACTATTTTAATTCTGAAAAGAACTCCAAGGCATCTCAGGTAAGAGCAGACCTCATGTTTATTTACATTTATATACAGGAACCTACACAAAGATAAGGGCATAGGAAGTAACAGCTGTAAGTATGATTATTCCAACCTCCCCTGTTAAAAGTCAGAGCGATGAGAAAGGATGGAATGGCATTTGACAGCGCAAAAAATGCCAACTCATGACTTCTGTTTCCTTCTAAAACAACTCACCAGTGTAAAACTTCCCCATTACAATTCAGCCAAGGTCACTGAGACCCTCTGTGATGTGCTGAGCAGGACCAACTCCTACAAGTCAACAGTGTTTGAGCCAGAATTACTTTGTGTGTAAAATATGTCAAAAAATGAATGTAAGTTACAGCTTTGGGGACCACAGCAAGAAATGAAAAATGCTTCATTGCCTTTAAGCTGGTAGGACATGAAGCTTATTCAGAGAATTCCTTTTTTATTTTCTTTGTCCCTGCTTCCCTATACTCCTTATGCTCTTTCCCACTTCTGTCTTGGTGCAGGCCTCTTCCTAGAAACAGCAGCTTTCAGAAGACACTAAAAATTCTGAGGATAAACTTCATTAATCTAATTTTAATTAAGAATAAGCAAACCCTTGAGATGCATACAGTGTAAGCAGTAGCAAAAATGCAACATACACTTTACACTAAAAGCAACAGAAGCTGGAAACCAGAAAAGAAACACATCTTGCAGATGACAACAGTGGTGCTTTAGAATTTCCTTTTGAACATATTTACACATTTTCATAACCCTTTGTTCTATCTTCATAGTCTCAAATCTAATGGCTCTTTTTCTCAGAGATATTTGATATCTACTTTCAAGCAGCATGTAGGGACTATGGAATTTTGTTCAGCTTGATATGAAGAACCTGTATGGCAACTCTTCATTTCTATTGTTGCTTTTTTTACCTCCAGATGTTCAACTGCCTGTGAGAGTACTCAAGGAAACATAGTTATGCTCTGTTCCAATACTGAATCAGTTTAATTGAAAAAATATCATGTGATGTGTACAGTAAGGGAATTTGAAATTAACTCCCTAGCATATTCATGCTTAAATACAATGGCTTTTATTTCTAATAGGATATAACACAGTGCCTGTAAATGGTTCTTACTAAAAAAATAGTGAATTTAATATGCATATCAGTGTATTGCAGGGACCCAAGCACACATCACAGAGTGTACCATATAACAGAGAGGACAGCAGGCTGAACTGTCACCCACCTGAAGCCCAACCCCAGCCATTTTGTTCTTTCAGAAATGGTTTCATTCTCATGCTCATGGAAACATACACAAGCAAGAGCAACCTGATCTTACCAAGTAACTTGTCATGCCTGATGGATGTTGAGGACTAGCTGGAGTTATATGGCAGTAAAAGCTCCTCTGTGCTAAGCACTCCTCTGCACAGATAGACACAGTGCAAGCTTATTGCAAAGCTTATGGGGCTACTGCCACTGCCTTTGTTGTTCTGCTTGTGTAGCACAGAACTATGCTGATAAATACCCAGATAGGATAGATATAAATTTGATGGATGAAGTACTGTTTTCTTTAATAATCTAGATTGAAATGTTAAATTTTGTTCTGCATTTATCATGCTCTTCTAGCGTGTATTGGCAATAGGCTCACTCATTGTTCTAAATGGCTGTAAATTGCTGTCAGGTTCACAGCACCCAGGGCCTTTGTGTGTTGGTTTTATTGAAAGCAGGTCTACTACTGCCTGCTTTTTAACCTGGAAGATTTTAGAAAAGAGAAGAATCTATTCCTTTTAGCTCAGGAGGTTTCTAAGCTGCAGAAAGCATTAGGGGTAGTAGGGAAAGGTGTTTTATATACTGTGCTGTACAGTAAGCTTCTGTTCCTATGCTTTTCCCCTCGAATATACTCCATTAGCCACTCAGAGAGAAGCTGAACTAAATAGCTCTTTGCTCTGTCTGAAGAGGGCTTTATTTATGGACTCCCTTTATTCTTAGTTATTGCAGCAACCCTTGGGCTGATTCTATAAAACACTAGCTCAGGGCAAACTCCCCCCAGTACCATCAGGGCAGCAATTAAGCAATTAACACATGAGCGCTTGCAGCTCTCAGCAGAGGGTTGATACCATGCAGACCTCGGTTCTTACGGAGAAGGACTTTTACAAGGAAGTATCATTCCTCCCTGCAGCAGCAGTAAATAGCTGGAAGTGCAGCAGGCAATTGGCTTTAAAGGCCCAGAGAAAATCCCACCCAGGCTTCCAGCTGGCAGGCAGCTTTCAGTGAAGCTCAGCTCCACTGTGTGAGTGGGGTGGCCAGCATCGCTGCTCGTGTCCTGGGCTTGGCAGGGGAGTGCCCATGCTTCAGTGTGAGACCCCTCGTTTGCTCTTTCTTCTACAGAGACATTTCAAAGGGTGTCCCTGCCTGGGCTTTGGGTAAACCATTTGGAGAGCCTCTTGCAGCAGTAAGCTAAAATATTTATCTGGGCTAGTCTAAAGGAAGCCTCTTTACTGCAGCACTCATGGAAACAGAAACTCATGATACCACACTCTTAGTATTCACCAAACCAGAAAAATAAAGAAAATATCTTTGTGAGCCAAATTAAAAGGGTTTTTCTATTTCTTACTTGGCTTAGAGTGTGCATTTATATGCTGAAAATGAACTTGTTTTGCTGTTGCTGATTAGCTCCTTATAACTTTAGATAGAAATACCCTTTTGAAAAGACTTAGCTTGAAGCATATTACTGTGTTTCACTGATGCCTTCAGCTCTTTGTTTTTCCTTAAGTTTGTGGAGACAATAAATTGGGAATCAGTCCATTGCTTGTGATTTGCAACTCTAATAAAGCCTGGTGGGTACATAGCTTTCTTCTGTGGCCATGATTATTCTAGCTTACGATTGTTAATGAACATTTTAAAGTACATCAATGACGCTTTGCTTTCTAAAGAACAATTTGAATTCCTAGAATCATCAACAAATCCTTTTCTTTAAATAAAAATCTAGTACAAGTTTGTCAGAAGACATAAAATCTTATATTTGTACTAATGCAGTACTGCATCTAGCAGTGTTTCTGGTTTAGCTAATATGAAAGATTAATCATCTATCTGCTGTGCTTTTCTTGCAGCATAGTAATATTCTCAAAATAATAATTATAGCATCATTTTTTTGCTAAAGTATAGGTGTAGCATTTGGAGGATTTGTAAGACCATTTTTCCTTTTGTTTCCTTTTCCAGAAGAG
The DNA here is from genome assembly GCF_023055355.1 of Agelaius tricolor. Lineage (NCBI taxonomy): Eukaryota > Metazoa > Chordata > Aves > Passeriformes > Icteridae > Agelaius > Agelaius tricolor. The sequence continues at coordinate 30,543,005 of NW_027269265.1, read as the reverse complement.
TATTGGAATACTGGAGAAATTGAATTAAAACATATCAATTGAAACTATGCTTAGTTTATTTCAGCAGTGTGGTGTATACTAAATATAATTATTTAGAGAGAACTTAATTTTGTGTTTTACATTTTTAAAATTAATAAATGTATATATTGTGTATTTCTAATTCTTGGGGTTACATGGGAAATACCTGCTCACTCATTTTGAAAACAGGAGGGACATAAAATGAAAAAAAAAAAAAGACTGGAGACAATGGAAGACTTCCAGTAACTCAGCTTTGGAATGGATTTAGTATTCTGGCTGGAAATGAAATATGTTCTCACTTCCAGTGCTGGGAGTCTAATTTTTTGTGGCTTTCTATAATGCCAGTACTTAAATATTATTCTTTGAGGTCTAGTGAAAGCAAGGTTGTTGGTTTTGGCTGCCAGCTCCCATAGTACAGTCCCTCTTTCCCATTAACACTGACTTGTCCTTCTCCACATTGAATCCTATGCACTGTTCTTACTTTGATGCTGCATCTCAGTTTTGTGGAATGCTTTTTGAACAGAAGTTTTTCAATATGTAAGTTTACAGTCCCAAAGAGTATTCAGACGCTCTGTTGTATTATTGCATGCATTTAATTTTTAGTTTCTGGTTGGATCCAAGTAAAATATCAATACATTTCTCTGGCAAAATGAACTTGCAATTCCTGAGTAGTGTCTGCATGTGTCTTTTTATTGTCCCAGTTTATTTGGGTCTTCCATAAAGATAGCAAAACTTTGTTTTCTTCTGCAGTCCCATCATTTGCCTTTTTTCTTTTATTTTCTTGATTTATTTTTTTTTCTCTTTTTGTTTTTGTCTTTTAAATTATTTCTTCACTCTCTGCAGGATGATTTTTGTCTAAAGATAACTGATCACCCATGCACTCAGGCAGTTGTTTAGATTGCTAGACCATGGAAGGTTATCAGTTCCCATGAGTGGAAAATTTGTTCTGGATTCTAGAATTTTAAGGAATACCTGGCTATTATATGGTTTTAGTTGGTTTGAGTAACTGATGTCTTGGTCTGCTCTTGCCTTTGTTGGCATGTCTGCAGCCATGAGACCATGGACTGTCTGCCCCATAACGTGCTTGTCACAAAGCAACAGGACAAACTTTCCATCCTCAGGTGAACTGAAAAAAGGTATTTACAGTAGTCAGGAGCTTGTTTTGCTTCAATGCCTCTTTTTAGTTGTTAGAGCACTCAGATTAGGCTTAATATTTTTCAAAGTACATGCTGACCACTTACAAAAACATGACCATCTAACTCTCTCAAGTTACGCAACCAAAACCTGAAGTCTCTAGACATCCCTCTGTCTTACTGTTGAAAAATCCAGCTACTAGTTTTAAATTGCTTCTGTGCTTAATTTTTAGGGATAGTTATAAATGTCCTAAATATTTTCCAGTGCAAAGGATTCTGGAAATTCTCTGACAGTGAATTACTGGGAGGTTGGAATGCTTGCATTTAAAAATTAGGCCGCTCAGTTAAGCTTCTCAGGTGGATAGATGGATTGCTTGTCCTACAGCATAAAAATGACCTGAGCAAGGGAGCTGAAGGTGTCACAGCTTCAGAATTTTCTACTGCTTAGTCTGCAAACTGGTGGGGTGGTTGGTTCATTTTAAAGTCTGGTGCAACTGATGTGGTGGTATGAATAGGATGGATGTTTTCTTATCCAGTGGTCAGGTGTCATCCTTGGCTATTGCTGCTGCTGGGGATAATTGTGTGCAAAGGAGCAAATGAAGGAAGGGGGTCCTGCTTGCCACACTGACCAGCTGCCACACTGAGCACCCACAATAGCCTGTCATGCCTTTCTTGGTTGCATTTAATTCAGAGATCATTGAAGGGTTTTGGCTTGTAAATCAACTGCTCTGGAGACTGTTATTGACTCTCCCTGAGTCAGAGGCAGGGAAGTCAATACCTGGCCACTTGTGTTCCTGCACCAGGATCCTGTGTTGGTGTTTATGTCACTTGTACTCCTACAGTAATGCACAGTGGCAGCCTCAAGCACTGAAACACGAAAGCAGGATGTTTATATGGGAAATGGTGTTACATGGAAAAGAAAGCTGTGGATAATTGTGAGCTCTTCTACAAGAAAGCATGACATTAATGACCAGACAGCCAACAGCCCTCTGATTGTCATAACTATAACTTTTATTTATAGGAATGTAACTGAACTTATTGAAATTGCCATAAAATATACTAAACTCACTTTAACGTTGGATAGTTATTTTTTAACTCCCTCCTCTCAGTTGCAACAATTAGTTTCTACCTGCTATATGTATTGTCTATGTTTGAGAAAGTTGAGAAACTTTTGTTTCAAGATTCATTTAAGAAGCTTAGGCATAAAAATGTCATCAATGGTCTTAATTGACTGAAAGAAAAAAATTACATAAGGTGTTGATGTTGCATCTGCATGTCTTTTTTGTTACTCAGAATTTTTTTGTGAGCCGGTTTTTATAATTAACTTGCTCAGAAAATAACTTGCTCCATAATTAACTTGCTCTGCCTTAGCAGAAGCATGCCCCACAGCATGGAAAATCCTTAGTGGGGAAGGTGGTGGTGTGTTGATGTAGGAAGAGCTTTAGGAGGAGGGGAACTAAGAGGCCCACTGTTCACCATTGCAAACAGGGACAATGCTGGTGCATCCTGAAACCGGGTATTTCTTGCATCTGTAGGGATAACGAAGAATTATACTGCTGAACTACTGAACTCCTTAGGGGAGAGCTTGTCTGCAGGGATTAATAATGGTTTTAAACTGTAGTAAGAATTAAAATTTCTAGGCTTCATTTACATTGTTTTTCTTTATTTTTTTCTTTTCTGTTTTTTTATTACGAAGTGACAAAAAGAAATTCAAAAACCAAAAAACAATCATCAAAAAGGACACTGGACAAACATGGAAATTAAGCATTTATATGTTTTGTCCCTTTCTGCCCCCTCAGAGTACTCCCAGTGGCATGTGTCCAGGCATTTTCAAAGCTAGGCTTTAGAGTATTTCTGACTCTATTGTACATTAGTCTCTGCATCTATAAATTGACTCTAGGGTCATTTAGGGGATAACTTGGCTTTAAATAGAGGGTTGCACTAATATGTCTGTTGGCCCTCACCCATCCATTTGAATTGGCTGAAGTCCAGCTGGAATAGAGGAGAGTTGTTTAAGACACCCATTCTTCATGATGTTACATTATCATATCTTGTCTTGCACTTCCCAAAGAAAAGGCCAGAGTGGGATTGGTGTAATGGAACAGACCTTTTCCAGTGCTGGGGAAGTGGCCTTACGTCAGGATTTAGCATGTAGGGCAGATTGTGGCCCAAACTCTGGTCTGCCCAAGGAAAATACAGATGCAAAGGAAACAGTAATTTTTATGAAGGCTGCTCAATCACACGTAACACTTCAAGTCAAACTGCTATGCCAGTTTATTTTTATGAGTCATTTAGTGGAAACATATACTTATCTCCAGTTTAAAGATATGAAAGAGAAAGTAATTTGCTAATAACGTTTTTGGGTTATTTGCAGGGACAAAGATAAGAAATAAAGAGCAATTGTATTTTGACCCATAAGTAACTCCAACTTTCAGATGTCTCTTGTACTCTCTGAATCTGAAAAGGAATTTCCTTACAGACAGAAGAATGATTATGTTTTTTGTAATCTGTCTGTAAGATGAACAGGGCACCTACTTTTATCAGTTTTCACAGTGAGTAAAAAAATTTTCAGAATGTTTGCCAGCTAAGTTATCTTGTGTGGCAGAGCCTAACTCTGCAAAGATTTTAGTTTGAATGTTTTAGGATTTTTAAACATACATATAGACAAAAATACATACATTTGTTCATTCCTTTAAAGGGAAAAATTGTGTCCATGAAGGCCCTGGGCTTGATTTTTTTTTTTTTATTGTAGATTCCAGTGGTTCAGGCATCTGTATAACAGGCTTGTCTGTGCTATACTGCAGAGAAACCTTCCTCTTTGACCTACTGGGCGTTTCTTTTCTGAGGGAGGAAAGGAATTCTTTCCATGTTAAAGGAGTTCAGTCTCCTCCTGTCACTGATTGCCTCTGTTGCTTAGTTGAGCCCAATTATATGCAATGGCTTTTCAAGGGTTCAGCTGTGAAGAAGGCATGTGTGCAAATGATATCAATAAAATAACAGGATTTGCATACACGGGAGCAGAACACATGCTACTGCTTTGAAGATTTACTGTATGAGGTACACTTAATGCTTGGTAGGACAGCTGTTGACACTGCCACTTTTATATTGCTCTTGTTTAGTTCTCCTGGCTGCCATAGGCAGAGGCAAAAGAAAAAGGCAGTGCTAGCTGTTCATGCAGGAGTAATAGCAGCTCTTAACAGAAGAAGAGTAATTACCTTTGTCTGGTTTCTCCCTGCTCGAAAATCTAATGAAATAGAGACCATTGGCTAGATACCTGATAGATACAGAAATCCTCTTGCTTTTACTAAATCTGTGGCTTGTTATGTAGACACCCTTTGCTCACAAACTGAACTTGCATCTTAATTTTGAAAAAAAATCCATTACTGATGGGTAGATCTCCTGAGCACATTTGACAGCTTTCAAGCTAGTGGTATTTGGCAAGGCCTTTTAAAGTTATAGGAGATTAATAGCTCAAGAGATTCCATAGCAGTGGGTTCAGATCCGATCCCTGTCTCCCAGCTTCTGCTCTGGGGGCAGTGACAGGAGCTGTGTGTATACCAGAAGGAGCAGTTCTAAGAGGAGTGGCTGCGTTTGGCAATAGAAGCCCCCGTTAGCAGCCGGAAGCATTGGTGCTGAAAAGCAATCGCTGGTGTCAAGAACTTTGCTAGCTAAGCACTGCAGCTGGTGGCAATAAATAGCATTCTAATAAAGGAGGATGTTCAACCCGTGACATAAGCGAATACTGTTTCAACCACAAAAAGTAATTTACGGTGCTGCATATGTCTGAAATGGATTTTTGCCGATACATTTTAAAATAAAAATGCTAGGATTTCAATGGAGGGAAAGATCTGCATTTTAAATCAAAATGAAATTGAAAGATCAATAAAAAGTGTGCTGCTTTTTTAAGTACGCAATGATACATAACATCTTAAGGATGTGCACTGTCACAAAGCACAATTACCTCCATTCCTAAAAATGAAAGATGCTGTTTTCTGACTGTGAATGTTCTCTATATTGCATCAAACCTAATAACTTCCCATGTCAGTGATAATCCTCCCAAACATTTAGACAGAACCATCATCATCTTCTCATAAGAATGCCAAAATGATCATGCAGAAAGTAGCAAATAACAATATGTTCATATTGCATAAACATAATCCCTGAAAAAAAATCAGCTCCAGCCTGCTCAATGAGGAGCAAAAGGAGCGGTAGCAAAGTCATTAGACTCATTGGGCCTTTTACTGTTGAGTCCACTGCAGCAAACAAGTTATTAGTTTTGACATAACCAGTGGTTTATTTGAACATATGCTTCTGCTCTTTGGTGTACATTCCATTTGTGCCACATGTGACTTCTCTTACATAATTACTGTGAAACACAGCAATGTTACATATTGTATCATCTCCCACTGGGATGGGCTGTGTGGACAGGAAAAACTGTCCTTTAAATTTATTACTGCTAGCTAGTTTGGGATGCTTTTGGGGTGCATGGAAGGAAGTGCAGTTTTGTTTTTAGGTGAGCATAGGCTGTCAGCTTAAATGAGTGGACAGGTTGTTTTGAAAGGCATTTTATACAGCAGTTTATTTTGAATCACAAGGGTTGTATGTGCAAGCACATAAAATGAGAAACTGGTTGAATGTTACTGTCAAAATGCTTTGTATTGGAATGTGAATCATAGTGTACACAATAGAAATTCCTTGAGAAAACATATCTTTTGTATTATTCTTTTGCATGTGTTTATTATTTCTCTAGTTTTGTTTTAGGAAGAAACAGGCCTGCCTGTTTTAAGAGATGGCTGATGCCCATTTATCAGCCATACAGCTCTGTACTCAAGTTGATTCCCACCCCAACCCCTTCTCCCTCCCCCTGTAAATGATTTCTTCTGTCGTTTGAGTTAAAGAGCCAGATTCTCAGCTGGTGCACATCAGCACTGCTATCCTGAAATAAATAGGCATAACTTCACTGGAGTCCCTGAAACCTAAGCTCAGACTCGTGGGTTTTACTGTCCTTGAGTGCAGTGTTTTAAGGCTTATGATACACACTTCTGTGACACTTTGTTATGGTATAAACAAACACTACGCTTCTGATTTGAATTATAATCTCATTCACCCAGAAACCAATAGAGCTTTGCTTATTTATCCCAGCTGAGAAGATAGCCCAAAGGCTTTTCATGTTGTATGTTAAAGTCATGGGCTGTGAGTCCAGCAGCACCCCCTCGCCCCACCCCATTTAAACAAGGAGGCAAAAGGAGGCAACCCCACTACTGCTGGTGCAATTACTTAGATGTGAAACAGTTGTTCAGAGAATTCTGGATTCAAATCAGTGCCACAATGTTCATTCTGTAGTGAAGTGATGTGTCTGCTACAGCTTTAGTCAGTTCAGACAGAAAGCAAGAGTCTGAATTCAGGTACTGGTATGAAGAGTTGGGCAGAAATTTGGGAGTAATTAAAGGATGAAACACCTACCAAAAATGTTGAATTGAACACTTCCTGTAAACTGTGTGTGCAGCCACAACACACTTTGATTCTGAGTAACATGTAAACTTGGGATGGAATCCAGCTTCAAAGCCTGGATCTAGATCTGAATTCCCACAAGTTCAAGGTTGCTGTGATCAGTGGAATTTATTTGGTTCTGTATCTAAGTGCGGAAATTTTAAGGTAACTTCAATCAGATGTTCTTGGGATCTACTGGGATAATATTGCAATAAAAGCTGAAATTAAACATATCTGGTTTTGTGTAGGATTTTATTAGTATTCCAGTTTAAGGTTAAAATAGTGCACTCGTGCAGTCAGCCTATGCCAATAAATTAAAGCAGAGGAGTTTGTAAATTATTTAAAATAACAGTTTACACATTTTTCCAAAGCAATAGAAGTACAGAAAGTTCATCTGTATTCTCAAGGCAGTGCATGTGGTGAACATTAGGTTTTGCTTTCTTCCTTACTATTTTTTTAAGTTGACCAAAGCTTTCTTTTTCTTCACAAATACTGTACTGGTAACTGAAGATACCTTTCACATGTGTACAACATCAGGGATAACAACACCAATGATATAAGGACCTTCCTTAGCTGCAGGGTATAGTAGCAAGGAAACATAGTCCTGATCTCCACAGTGGTATGTTCTTTCCAAACTGCACGTCACATCAAATGAAGGAACATGGCCTGGCAAGAATTGAGAACTGGAGAAAGAAAAGAATGCAGTATTTACTTAAATTCAAAACAAAACTCAAAACAAAAAACCCAGTTACTTCTTCTTCAAAGTTTAGCCCATAATATGTCATTCAGTATGATGATCAAAATATGATGATCCTAAATCTGATTAAAATATGATGATAATATATCTGATCAAAATCAGATATAGGAATGTCAGACATATCAGTTGTCACATTTTTTGTCAACAATTTTTTGTCAACAAGAAACAAAAATAATCAATGATACCCTTGTTCTCCTTTGCATCCCCTTTTCTTCAGTTCAGCCAAGTTGGTGATTATCTAGGGAGTGCCTGCAGTGATAATTCTGATAGAAACTCCAGCTCATGTCTTTTTGCTGGTAAGAAGGCATTGATAAGAAAATGCCAGGTAAAGGAGAGAAAGCTGAGAGGGAAATGAAGGCTGCCTAAGGGGTGAGGTTTGTGGGTGCTGTATTCCTCTGGCACAGCTGGAGCACCCTGCTGAATTCTGTGGTTAGCCTCACATTGCCTGGTAATGCATGAGAAGCTATCTCCTGCCTGGACACAGTCTTTGGTGCTTTGGAAAAGCATCCTTACTCAGGGCAGAGAGGTGGGAGAACAAAACAATTTCTAGAGGGATGAGAGCCCACCCATGAGCATAATCCAGGGCTCTCACAATACTTTCAAAATGAGCAGGATGGCTGTGGCTTCTGTGAGCTCTGGCTTTTAGACAGCATGTCAGCTGGGGGTGGGTGGGTACTGAAGGAGGCTTGCAAATTCAGCTGTCTAAAACAGCTACTTGCAGTTAACCTGGTATATAACCTGGTATAACCTGGTTCTTACTGTGTTCTTACTGAACTGGCTGTGCTGTTCTGGCTTTTATTAAACCAGTTATTTTCAGAACTTTAAAGTACAGAGGTCAGACTAGAGTTGACCTCTGACCAAGCAACGTGTCTCTAAGCAGCTGAAGAACCCACTTTTGAGGAGCTGATTTAGCCCAAGATGGTGTTTGTCCCACTAGAACCCAAACACCTGCTACATAGGACTGCACAATTCCAATCTGATACTCCCCTGTGATCTAATCCCCCTTTGATCATCAGTTTTTAAGACTTGAAGCCCATTGCTTTTTCTCTGCTCCCTTCTTCTGACTTAAATATTTGCAGATGACATTGCTTTGCAACATAAAAGCCTGTCTGTCACTTGGAGCACTTGGCTTTTCCCATTTCCCCCATTCTTGTGATCTGCTCTGTAGCTGCGCTGGCTTTTGTGGTGTTAGACCTGCTCATAGTTGTGAAATGGAAGAAATGGGATCCACACATTTTTAGAGCCTTTAAATAATCACATATTATGCACAGATGCAGCAATGACTTAAGTGGCTTCCTCTTCACCTTCCCCAGTCAAGTTCAAAAATGACAGCCTTAATAGCACAAAAATCAAGAAAGAAAAAAGCCACATGAAGCACTGTGGCACTAATTTTGGTTTTCTGCTTTCTTCAAGTTAATCAAAGAAAAGGCAATGGCTCTTTTAAATGTGTGTTCCAGGTGTGGCAGCGCTCAATCTTTTTCTGTAGGTCCTGCTTAAGGGAAGAAAGACAGCTGATGAATACATCTTTCTAAAGAGATCTGAAGTCACCATATTTACTGAACTGGATCTTTTGAAGACTGAGATAGTGAAGCTACATTTTGCTTAGCATTTTAAATTAAATTAAACTATGAATCACTTCTGTTATGTCCTTTTTTTCCCGTGTCCCTTCAAGATATTCTGTTTCTTATTTGCAATTTAGTAAGGTGGAATAGGGATCTAGAGCTTGTTGGACAGAAGACTGTATCTTCAGTAACTCAAACTTCAGAGGATTAGCCAAATCTTGCATCGAATATGAGACTTGCAGAAAGAGCATTAAAAAAATATTTAAACTAAGTGATTAATTTCTTACCATCTGGAAAACCACCATCAGCAACAAAAGCAACTCAGAAATTCAAATGCCATGAATAAGCTTAGTGCTTCAGTACAGAATACTGCTTGTAAGAACAGTCCTGATGAACCTTTCAAACACATCAGAAGAGAGAATCCTATACATAATGAGAAATCTCTATATTATGATTGATGTCCAAGATTTATGCTGTTATAAACTATTGGTTTTCATGTTTTGACAATGGAAGAATTAACGAACGGGACAAATTTGCTGGCGGTGATGAACTATATTATATAGAAACATTAATAAAGATAAAACATTTGGAAATTCTTTAAGAAAAATAACATTTTTGCTCTTTTCTCAAGGAAAAAAATGAAGCCAGAAACATGACAGATTTCAAAAAGAGAGCTGTTCACAGATTAAAAGCAGGTCTGATTTTTGTTTTGCCGTGCTAGACTTCACTTCTCAAACCACAGAAGAGTGAGGCGAATGTTTTCAAGCTTCTAGTGTTGTTTGTTTTGTTTTTCTTCCTTACACAGTGAATATTGTCTTCCTGCTAATTCTGTTTTACCATACAAGACTTGTTTGCGTCTCACTTGGGTTCTTCTGTTCTGCCTTCTGGTGCACTCAGAAAATGCCACAGAGGATCCACTCTGATCTTAATGTCTCTCTGTCAAAGCAGCAAGGTCTGCTCCTGTGAGGGGCTCTGGTGATCAGCCAGGGCGTTGGGGTGCTCAGCCAGGGCATTGGGGTGCTCAGCCAGGGCATTGGGGTGCTCATCACCACACCGGACCCGCAGCTGATGCAGGTGTGGAAGCTGCAAACAAATGCACAGAACAGTAGGAACTGAAGCTCAAAATCCTTTGATTTCTGCAGGACATGGGCTGCTCTGTAAAAGGGAACTTCTGTCCCAGATAGCTGTCCTGGAGAGCTACTCAGTGCAAACCTTGGAAGCCCCCATTTCTGTGTACCTAAATGCCTTCATTAGAGTAATTTTTGGTGTGCATGGCACTTCCTGCATGAGCTTTATGAACTTGGGCTACACCAAATCACTAGATTATTTACCTTTTGGTTCGAACACAAATATAGCTGACAAGGAATTATAGAGAAATGTTGGTTTAAAAGTTCACATCCCAGAAGGGGGTGAACTTAGAAGTGTGAAATTGTATATATTTGGCATCAGTTAAAAAGGCTTGGTCAGAAGACTGAAGCATGAACATGAAAGTCCATCTTTAACTGCTGAAAATTCAATACTGGTGTTAAGGATATTTCTTATCTATCTTTCTCTCATACTTTTTTGATGCTACTTTTGTGTTAAGCACCTTCAGAGGTCAGAGGTTTATAAACCCAGTTTAGCTGGGCTGTGCCATTGTAGTAGACTATAAAAAAATGAATGACCTGCTGAGAGACAGATTATAAGATCCCTTAAACTCTCTATAGAGTCTTTCTACTTGATTTTTATATTGTAAAAATATACAGTGGTTACAGAAACATGTTTGATCAGAAACGTTAAGTAGCTGAGCATGCAAGAAATGTTTCTCTATATTGCTAGAGAGATAAGAAGTCAGTCTTATTTGTCCTCTGTTTTATTAGCTTTTATCTTGGGTTTCTGCTATTCTAATCTTAAAAGTGAGATCTAAAAGGAATAAATTCAGATGCCTAAACTTGGAACACCATTCCTGCAGATGCTAGTGCCAGCATATCATTTACCAGGACAAACCAAGACCTCAGATTTTGACCCCAGAATTCCCCACAAGCCTGAAGTTCTGCTGCTCCCCTTGCCCTGAAGCACACTGGTTATACCACCATCACCTTGTCACCTTGTTCTGGCTTTTTTCCTGGCTAGGATCCAGAAGTTAGAGCAACTTCCCTGCTGGGTTTCAACTGCATGTTAATCTAAAAGCAAACCTACATATGGTGAGTCAATCAATCTCCAAGTGCAGCGATAGCAACTTTTTTCTTTATAGAACACATATGGGAAGAGAAAGAGTCCTTGCGGTCCCCTCATATAGAATTGCATTTTAATAAGTGAATTAATATGTATTTAGTTTTCTCCTTTGTATGAAGACTGATTGAAGACATATCCAAAATAGCACTGTGATGTTGTTCCCAACATTCTTTGTTCCCACTTTCTGGCCCAGGAAACGTGAGTTTTTTCCTGCGTCAGAATGATTCTGACAAATCAGAGTGGAGACTGTAAACTGTGCCCACAGGCTTGGACTCCCACTTTTGTCTTTCTGATCCCAAGAAGGTGCTGTAACCACCTACCTTCCACAAAAGTGTACTGAGAGAGGGCTCTGTGTCTTCTGCACCTTGGAGGAATTGTCTACATCTCTTTGTTGTGGAAGTATTTCTAGGCACTAACATTTAAGACTTTGGATTTTAAGTGGGTGGGAACACCACTTTGTCCTTTACAAAGACTCCTGTTTCAGGGTGAAAAAAGAATTTGAAAAAAGCTCTCCCCAGCTTGTTCCTGCTGGAGTCAGTGTGTCAACCTTCAGGTTCCTGTTCAGTCAGGAGCTGGTTTAAAATTCATCCGCTCAGGTGGTAGCTCCTATAGGGAATGACATGGGCAGCTGGGAGCCCTGAATAAGGGTTTAAAATGTCTTTGCTCAGAACAGTTAAGCCACACAACACAATGCTGCATCTGCTTGGTGCTTGTCTCAGCTCAGCAGCATTTCATCCTTTGGAGTTCGTAGCTTTGCAGAGTTTGTAAAACCTGTTTTATGTTCCAATATGCATCTCTGACTAAAGCTCTTTCTGTTGGGAACCACTCCAAATGCTCTGCTAACAGCAAACATCCCACTGGGATTCTGTCATTCTGTCTTACTATCTATTACATCTCCTGCTAAATGATAGTTTGGATTAAAAAAAAAAAAAAAAAAAAAAAAAAAAAAAAAAAAAAAAAAAAGCTTTATACTGGAAAAAAATCATATACAACCGATTGCTTCTCCTTGACTGAAAGCATCCATGTAACTGTCTGTGTCTATGATAAAACTAAATAAAAATACAGCTGCTTTTCATTTCAAATTGAAGTCTTATAAAGCTGAATAGGGATTTTCAATTTTCAAGAGTGTTTGGAAACTGACTTAAGTTAGATTCCTCTGGAATAATTGGCAAGTGATGCCTTGAGGCAATGAGTTAAGTTGCTGTTGATTGCACTAGCAAAATCCCACTCATGATTTCTTAATTAATCTCTTGGAAGATATGGCAACAAGGTGTCTACTGTAGGCTGTAATACATGGATTGTCAAGTAGTGCTGAGAAATTGTAGTCCCTGTCTTTCTGAATTAAGTGGTCAATATTCTCCCCTGAACATTAGTGGTAAGGCTAAATTACTTCTAAGAGATATGTGTAAGACTTTCCAGAGCTCAGATAAGCCTAAAACATTAAAGTTGCTAATTTTTGCTGCTAGCAGCACTGAGTTGCAGCACTGTTTGGGGCAACCAAAAAGTGTGTGGTAATTTATTTGCAAAATCCAGTTCAGATTCAGTATATAGCAACCTCACTTTTCCTTTAGTCAGGGTTCACAACAAGAACAATAACACACTGTAAATATTCTGGTTTGTGTTGCATGAGCTTGCCTTTGAATACTGTGTGGGAAACAAAACCAATTAAAAAAACCAACCCCAAAAAATTTTAAACAAAAGAAAGCAAAGTGCTGTAGTACAGAAGCACACGCGTACATGGAACTCAGAAGCTGAGGTCCTGTCCATTGTGGGTTTTTTTTTTTTTCTAGTGCAGTACTCAGTAATAAACTTTTTGTCACTGGCTTCAAGTGAAAAAAATTCAAGCAGTACTGTATGCTTCCTTTCATTGAATGAATGATGGCACACAGAGGTAGTTTTATCAGCTCAAAGATACCTCCTATTTCTTGACAAGCCTGTGTACCCTCCATGTGCTCATCTGCCATTCAGCACACTTTGTGCCACTCAGATACATCTAAACCTTGCCAATATTCTTTTTGTATCTATAGCTCAGTGTTTTTGGCAGGAGCCATATACAAAGCAGAGGTTTCCATTGGCTCTCCGTTCCTTCTTCAAGCACTGGCTTTTATATTGCACCACCAGAGCTTTAATAATTGTAGATCAGAAAATACATAAATGTTTTTTAAGTCACTGAAGGAATGATAATTTACAGCACAGAAGGAGACCTGGCTCCACAACTTGAGGAGATAAACTGAATTGAAGATGTTTTTCACAAATATTATCACAAGTTGTGCGAATTAATAGAACTTTCCAAAGTGAAAACAATGTGGAAAGATTAAAAAAAAACAGACAATGAAACAATTTTATAAAAGTATTTTCATTTTTAGCACATTGGCAAATTAATGCTTCTAGCAAAGTATACCAGTCTCACAAGCTGCCTCTCAATCTGGACCTGTGGAGCTGAGAGAAAGCACTGCAGTGATGAGGAGGGAGACAGTGAGAAATCTAGAGTACATCTGCAGACAATGCAAACATGTTGCAAAACTGCTTTTAGATCTAAAGCCAGGTCAAGACTAATCCTATTGCTGATTCAGTTCTGTAGAGCCAGATAATAAAACACACACACTACAATGATCAAAACAGAGAGGTACAGTTTGGTTCTTCTGCCACAGGACTGTCAAGGCTTGAATTCAAGCCTGGGATTTCATCCTTATGATAGGTCCTTTCCTTTGTTTTCCTTTGCTCCTGATTCACATTGAATGCGCCTCGCCAAAGAATTCAGGAAACGCTTTTTGATATCTTTGAAGGAAATGGAGGCCAAGAAATCAGAAAATGCTTTGCTGTTTAGCTTTCAGTATTTATAAAACCAGGAAGCCATCACTTATGGGCTTGCCATCCCAGGGCTAAATAGACAGAGGAAGTCGTGTTCTCACATTGTTACCAGATCAGTGGGAAGCACAGGAATGCATTTCACTGGCTAACATACTTAAAGACACAACTTGTGTGCATGAGAGTTTTGATGTCTCACTGTTGTAAACGTGGTGGCTACTATGCCCCTAAGAATTCTGTTTTTCTAAATCCTGAATTAGAAACACATGGAAAGGGACTAGGGGAGATTTAGCAAATTGAATCAGATGAGAGAAAACAGTGAAAACTGCATAAATGCAAGAATAATAGAAAACCTCATTACTGAAACTGGAAACTAGCAAAAAAAGTGAGTTTCATAGAAACAACTAGAAGAGTATGCTGGGAGAACACACTGGATTTTGATTAAAGATGCCTTTTATTGAAAGCAATTTAGCAGCAGAAACTTTCCATGGGTTACAAGGCACCTATGTACTGACCCAGCAAGGTGGGGCATCTTGAGAGTGTCTTCCAAATCAGGACTGGCAAAGAGCAGCTGTCACCTACGTGAGCTGGTGACACTTTCCCCCTGCTGTCCTTCAGGGGTTGCAGGTTGCCTGTCTTCAGAAGCAGCCACTAAAACTTTAGTCAGGCTCAGCACATGGAGCAAGTAGTTTTGGAAGAAGAAACAGACAGACACAAGCAGTGTAAAGGAACAATGTAGAAAAGATAACAAGAAGGCTAGTACAGCACAATTTTTAAAGGAAAATGGAATTAGAACCAAAATGTTAAGACAAAAAAAAATTGAGAAAAGAGGCTTATAGGATGAGTGTGAAGCAATTTCATTAGTGAGAAATGTAAAGCAATTCTGAACTAATTGTTTAAGCACAAGAACATATTTTTTTACTTGATGCTCACTGTACTGGCTCTTACCATCCTTGTGCCATAGCACATACAGCTCAAAATAGGCATTGTGTCAGTATTAGCAAAAGTCACTGTACCTTTTAAAGGGTTGTCCCAGAAAGTAGGAATGAGACCTTAACACCTTCCTTATGTTGGAAAACCCAGCTTGCTAACATGCCAAGAAGCAGAAAACCAACAAGGCTGAATAAAATCCAGTCCCTGTGGAAGAATAACAGAGTAAATGCTCAGCCATCAGCATGGTGCTGCTGAACACAGATGCAGTAGGTGACTGTCTCTGATCTAGGCTAGCAATGGAGTGATGTTGGGTAGGATAAGAAAAAAAACCATCAGCAGACTCATAGCTCCCCCCAGGCACACCTGGGGCAGAGATGGGTAAGTATGAGAAAAATCCAGTAGAATTTGCTTCTGAGTCCTCATGGGAGAGCTCTGATAAACTGACCACTTTGTGTGAGTTCTTATGCCTGAGTAACTGAAGAATGGAGAAATGTCTGCAATTTGTAAAATGGGAACAGGGAAATTGAAAATTACACCCTGTAACAAGGGTGTAACAACCTCTAAATATGTCCTTCAATGTTACTTTTTTAGCTAACAGGCACCACCTGGGGTGTAATTAAAGTACCCCATGGTTTCCCAAATATTAGATACTTTATTTTCTTCTTTGTCTGTAGTTAGTATCAGCTATGAGTAAGTTATGTATCTCTGGTCAAGAAGCATAAAACAGTTAAGCAAAGCATAGATGGATAGGACTATTTCAAGCCAAATATAGCATGGATTAGGCAAATGGAAGACAAAAGTAAATCTATGACAATATCTTGCATTCTTATGACACATCTCCTTGTCGTGCCAGAAAATGTTGCTGAGCTTCCAGGGTCTGTGGGTTGCTGGACCACAAATAACTTTAACCTCTCCTCTGCCTTCAGCAAACCTTACAGAAAAGCTGGGATGAAAGGAAAGAACGGGAAAACAACTGTCAGCTGGAGCCTCCAACTTTTCAGCAAGCCAGTACGAGCTCGTCAGTACAGCTGAGGAACCGGACTAGTAGTAACAGAATCTTTTGAGATGATAAAGCCAACTTCAGAATTGAGAGTTTGGACCTTCATGGCAAATGTACACCTAAGCAAAAAAAGTTGTTACTTCTGCATGTTCCACTTAGCAGACTCTTTCCTACTATTTATTTTGTTTAAGTAAATTTTTATTTCACAAACTGAGCAGTAAGCCACGTGTTTTCTGACTTTGAAGACTGGTGTTAGAAGTTTTAAGAGCACATCTGATGATGGATATATCTCATTATTCTATATTTCATTGGTGACAGCTAATCATCAAACCCTGTAATAATCCAGAAATACTGAATGCTTTAACTCATTGACTTCAAATTACACACTCAAAACTTTGTGAGTCAAATCAAGTATTTATTTCCAAAGGGTGAGATTAAAATTCAAACTAAACAGAACACAGAAGTAGTTTGAAGTCAGCAAGTTAAAACTAAAAACACACTAGCAAATAGTATGTGCAAGAAGGAAAAGAATAATAGGATAAAAAAAATGCTGGATTTATGATGAATCTGGATGTGGGCATTATAAAGGGTCCAGCCTAAATAGAAGATACCAGCTTGTCACTGAAGGAACATATTTGCTGATATCTTGTACATAATGGGTTTCTAAAATATAAGACACGTATAAAGTAACAAATATAATCATAACATTAAAAACTTTCTTTGAAAAAATGCTGGAAGAGTTTGAGGTGTTTTTTGAGTAAATATTCAAATACAGAAATGGTCAGAAAAATAAAGCAGATACCAGATTTACTCTCCATATGCATTTATAATTGGATGAGATGTAACATGCCTATTACAGCAAAAAATGATTTAGATAAGATTGGAAAAATATTTCTAACTAAATAAAGATGGGTAGGGGAATGGATTCCCATCATCTTTCTAAACATCTCCATCATTGCAGTTTTTTAGGACTAGATTAGACAGACATTTAAGCTGATCTGTATAGACAGTTGTGATTCAGAGGAAGGATGAAACTGTATGTCTTGAGACTCAACTGTGCCTACTTTTTTTATGATGTGTAGCCAGACTATTTTTTTCTAAGTATATTTTATCATTTGTATGTAATGCAGTGCCAAACACATTAATATAAGGCTGCTTAAAGTGTGTATGGAAATAAACTGATCAAACTAATTTTTATGTTTTTCCATTCATTACGAAGCTATCATGCTGAGGCAGAATACAAAATGGAGTGTGGCATGAATGCTTGCTATGGAAAAGCAAAAGAAAATTAACAAGAAAAAATTTAATCCATTCATAATGGAAGATGTTCTCTCATAATAAAGCTTGCATTTTCACAGTACTCTTCTTACTAGGAGTTTCAAAGACCTTTCAGAAATCTCCTCAGTGCCCTGAGAAGGCACTTTGGGAGGCGAGACCACAACTGTGCAGCATCACATTGGAGACAGAAGCCCCAGCATGTCCAGGTCAAGTTCTAAAAGCTGCTGGCTCTCAGCAGGGCTGGGCCTGGGCTGCCCCAGGTCCCTCTCCCATGTCATGCTCTCTCTACATCACTGTCACTTAACTTGCAGAAATGTCTCCCTGCTCTCACCAACATTAAAAACACGGGATACCACCTTCTACAACAAGAAAAAATGTTGATTTTCTGCCCTTTCCTGAAGACAGAAAAACCAACCAGCACACCTATACTAAGCAAATATCTATCAGGGACTTCTATAAGAGAAAGGGTAGTTGGTATTTATTAACAGCAAAAATAATGTTTGTGTATATTTGCTTTATATTATCATCATATAAAAATACACACAAATTCATATAAATAAATATTTTAAAAGAAAACAATTGCATTCCTTTGATCTAGTGTCCTGCCTTCTCTCCTTAGGACAGAGACCCAGACAGATTTCATGTGTTGTGTAGCATGCTGAACCACAGAGTCATTGCTCTTGGCAAGAATCTCTCATTGAAATTATAAAAGAATAATATATTACACATTTGTGTCCTAATGCTATAGTCATATACGCTGAAATCCTGAATTTACATAAAGTTTATAACCTTGACTCGGTGCTTGTTTATGTATTTTCAAAAATAATTATTTAATATTGTTGTTTGACCAATTTTCATGTCTGATTTAGGTTAACAATGAATACTTGGGCCATGCAAATAGTTGTTGCTGTGTAAACGAGTATTTCTCCATGTTGGGATTATTTTCTTTCCTTACTCAGAGGTAAATACATTATAGTAAATCTGTCTGTTTACAGAAAGCTGGATATCAATAAAAATCTGTTAAATATCTGTATGAAAAAGAAGTGGTTGTCTGCTGTTGGGTAGATTCACTTTCTAAAAACCCTTAACTTTGCACTAATATGCCTTTAACTACCCTTTAACACCACACTTTGTGTATCACTATTAAAAGCAACAGCAAAAGGTATTTACACCATATAGGGAATAAACCCCCACAACTCTCTAATAATAATGACAATAACCTTAGCCAAGGATATTTCTCTATTTCTCTAAAATTAATAACTAGCTGGGGTTAATGACCACTGGCTTCACCTTAGGCCCTCAATTAATCCCTGAATCTCAATTGTTATTACCTAATTGACTTAGTTTCATTTCATTTTAACATTTCAAAGTGATCTTCCTAAAACCACAGTGACAGAGTAACGTGGTCTCTGTAGATATGCACTGACATGGTTTCAATACCGTTACTCGGTCTCCGTACGCCTGCATTGACATTTCATTTTGCACTGACATCGCAGTGCCACATCTATGGATCTGTGCAGATGACATGTGATTGTTCACATTAGGTGAAAGCCTGGCCAGAAGCAAGGGCACACAGGCATCCTCTGCAGGAACATGATGCCAGCTGAGAGCTGCTAAGAATTACTGTTATCATTTTTAATAATGTTATCATTGCAAATGGGATTTGTATGTTTGTAAACAGAAGAAATATCAAATGTGACTTGAGATCTTGCTAGCTTCCTTAAATAAACACACAAACAATTTTTTTTACTTATATCACTTAAAGACTTAGCCTGAAAAATGCACCAGGTAATATATTTAAAGAGTTGTTTTGATATTACTACTTCATGCTTATTTGAGGCTGCAAACAAATTATGCAAATCATGTGTGTTCAAATATTACTGTATCAACGCAAGCAGCTGAATATTCTAAGATGCATCTCTAAACCAAGAAATCCTCATAAGAAAAGGGCATCAAAATAGAGTCCTTTTATTATGTGGAAAAGTTTTTGAAAAGTCTTTTGAAGCTCTTTGATCCAGCTTGGGAATAATTTTGGTAGATTACTATTGTACGAAACCTGTAATTTATAGTAGGTGACCTCAGCTGCTCTTTGTATAACAGCCATATATGAAACAATAGCAGGAAAGTAAAAAATACAAGGGGAACTAAAACTGCTCTGTTTATTATGTAGCTCATAATTACATCTTCCTTATTTAATCTTTTGAATCCTGGCATGTTTTTAATAATACAGGTTCAATTAATATTTACTATACACAGGAGAGTTAGTTTTGAGTAACGCATTTGGACTATCCAAACTTTGTCTAACTTGTGACCTTTCCCTAACCTAAGTGAGGTCTATTTTATACAGATCATACTAGATAGACGGTTTCTCTATAAATGGTGAAGCTGCTGCCAAGCTCCCATTGTTAGCTAGTTCATTTTTCAACAGGCACACTTTAGGTTCCTATCACACCACTGTAAGGAGCAAGCCCTTGAGGTTTCTTCTTTTGTCAATGTAATAAAAAGGTTATTTCTGAATAAGCTGAAAATCCACAACAAATCACCCTTTGTGACTTAGAATAACATGATAGGAGGAATTTTTTATTGTTTTTGCAAGCAGCCTCCCATTTAATTCTGTAATATTAAATCGATACTTGAGCTGCATTTGTTCTAATGTAATTTATCTCATCCTTGAAATAACAAACCCCTGTTTCTAACAACTGTTACCCTAGTTCAGTATTCACCATCTAACAGCAGAAGATCCCTTTAGAAGAAGCTATCTATTCTAAGACTTATCAGACAAAGAAACACCAAGAATCAAGTAAAATTCTGTGTACTTTTTGTTAACCCTTGAGGAGTTGTTATCAACTCTGGTAAATAACAACACCCTGTAGGATGCATAAGCTCTTGCCAGATCGACTGTGATGTGGAAATGGGGAGAAAGCCATCTTTTCCACTCTGAACCAAGTAGAGCTGCCACAGGAGGAAAGATGAATCTCTAACTTCAACAGATCTCCTTGCAGGAGTACCACACAAACAAGGCATGAACTTACAGAAGGCAAGGCTCCTTAATGAAAGAGATGCTTTAACAGCTGAATTCCTAATATTCCCTTTGCCTATCTTCTAGTAGTACAGAGGCACTAAGTCCTTTGTACAACTCTACTCTCAATTGAGGAGTGAGTAATTATTTTGCACTAAGTGCACTCTGTTTGGTGAATACTCCCAGCCTGCAGAAATTACCTGGGTATCATACCAAGAGTATGAAGAGCATCACAATGGCTTCCCATTGCAAAGCCATGTGAAAATTTTGGGGACAGTCTCCCTGGAATCCAGAACTGCTATTTAAATTACAGTAAGAGCAAAATTGCTTTACATGGTTGTTAAGTTCAAATGTATACAGAAATGGAAAAAGCACTCTTCAGATGTAGTAACAGAAATAGAAGCAGGTGGTAGAAAACATGGTAGAAAACTTTTCAAATAGGACATATGAGCAAATGGGAGGATATTGAGTAAATAAAAGTGAAATGGTTAAAATAACATCAAACACTTAAAGGGGAGGACTGGAAAATGGAAAGAGGCATTCACAGTCTTTTGTAGTAGTTTAGATGGTGGAAAAATCCAAAAACCAATACCAGGAAAGAATGACTTTTTAAATGAGCAAATACAACAGAACAGGATGAAAACTATTCATGAATTACCAGTACCATTAATGTAATGATGTAAGCACAATAAGACATTTGGTCCCTTTTCTTCAGCTTTAGACAAAACTTTTTCTGCTCTGAGCTGTCTTTAGGGAAAGATTATGAAACTCATACTAATAATGTGTCCCCAGAATATAGGAATGGTAAAATCTCTGTTTTCTTCCTATAGTAGAGTGTGTGGCCCTCCACTGTGTTGTTCCTCCTTTACAAGGAAGTTTTGCTTCCCTGCTCAGTACAATTACATCCATTCCTAAAGCTCAGAACAGGCCTTATAACAGTGGTTGTAAGAGCAGATGCTTGCAAGTCTATATATGCCATTGAGAACATCATTCAGTTTTATGTTCACTTCTGTTTTCTGGCTTGGCATAATTCATTAGCACACTCTACAGAATACTCCATAAAGCTGAATTTGGTTTTAATGTTAATGTTCTAATAGCTACAACATTGTTTAAGAAAACCAAACCAAGAAAAAACCCAGAAACAAACAGCATTGACTTCCTCTTTAATATTAAAGTTGATGTTTACATCTGATAAACAGAGAAAATAGCCAAATAAAGGGTTTTTTTCAGTATACAAGCAGTAATAACAAAACAGTCCTAATTTTTTTTATGTTTTGCTTTCAGCATTTAAAGTAGTGACACAGCATAGTTTTTGCAGTAGCAAAGCTTTTTTGATAGCAAGCAATGAAATTGGTACAGTATATAGACTTTTGTGGCTAATTTCATCCTCATTCTAATAGAGACTCTTTAAGAGGGCAATATATGAAGATGAGTTCAAAGCTCTGATTAAAGACAGCTGTACTGCTTTCCAACCCGTTATGTCACAGCATTAGGTAGAGCAATAAGTACACAAATATAAGACTAAACTGATTTATCTGTGTCTCTCCACATAAATTTGTTTAACGTAAAAACAAATAAAGCAAAGCTTTGATGAAGGTTAGCAGAATTTTCAACATCTGTGCAGATAAATTGAATTTATTCAAACAGAAAAAGCAGCATTAGTGTATCATGTAAAGCTGATTTAAATGATTTCATACAACAGAAAGCATATGCAGTAGCTAAAACAAATACCCTTTGCCTTTAAAACCCATTTCACTCAGACAACCATTACTTCTGAATATTCTACTATGACAATGTTCAGTTATTCCTTCTTTTTTATTCTCTTGCTGATTTTACACATTCCACTAACCTAAACCATAGTTAAAAGTCCCAGGGGGAGTAACACCCTAAATGTAGCTTTTGTGTGTAGCATCAGGCAGGTACATTCACAGACGGCTTCTGTGAACCTGCATGGGCAGATACCTTACAGCTGGTCAGGTAAAATAGGCTCAGCACAATTCCTTAAATAGCTGAACACAAATGAGTTACAGGTGCTTGAATATTTTTTAAAAACAAATCTCTTTAACACATTCAAACCCAGGAAAATATCTCTATACAACAATAACTCATTGAAGCTATACTAGTTTATCTCTGCAGCAAGGGACAGAATACTAGAAGATTAAAGACATTTTTTCTTGAAAATTAAAGATTTGTCAAAATTATAAACTCTTGTCTAAAACTTACCAGAAAGGTGAGTTTTAAGGTGAAAGAGTTTTAAGGTGAAAACCAAAAATTAAAAATAAAAATATTGTGTATGCATCTGAAAACTACAGCTGAAAAACTCCTGAATTAATACCCTTTCCACTCAAGGCAAGACTCTAAAAAGTCTGCACAGGATTTTTGAAAACATATGTATCACTTCAACTAAAAAAAGATGATGAATATGCCCTGTAATGTTTTAGAGACCCTTTATTTCTGGAAAAGATCATCAACTTGTGCTTTAGGGGACTGTTATCAGACCTTTATTTCTACAGCTGAATCCATAGCTCTTCTTCTCAGAAAATCTGAACATGATGAGCATACAGGCAAATCTCTCACTGACATTTTAAAATATTTTGTCTTTTCCTGAGTAAGAGTTGCCACAGAGAAGAGTACTGAAGTGTGTCAAGGCCAACAAGCCACTGTCATTAGGAAACGTCTGAGAGCACAAACCTGAGACCCAATCTTGCCCCTCTGAGTGGTGATGTGGATGGAAAAGAAGAGACTGAACTCAAAACTTCACCAAGGGCCAACACCCACCTCAATGAACTTCTGATCTTGGTGGTTCTAACCTGAGAAAAACAAGGTTCTTACATGGAAACAAGTATGCAGGAAACTTCTGTCCATTTGTGTGCTTTATTTGTCTTGTGGAACTGATCCAGTATGAAGCACTGTTGTATCTTTTTTTTTAATTCCCCTTCTTGAACACCAGGATGGTAAACTCCTTCAGAAATAAGTACACAGAAAGCTTCTGCACATTGTTCTTTTGGACTTCAGTGTGCCAGAAATTTGCTACAGTACCTGTAGGGGTAAAGAGAGATTCTTTCCTTAGTCAGTTAAGAGAAAAATTCCTAGGTACAGATTCCCCAGGGGTGAGGAAGAGAAAAACACAAAACATGAGTTATTTTTGAGTCATTAAAATACTTATAAAGCCTCCCCCACACCACCCCCATATTTCACAGGCTTATATACATAAAATAAAAGCTGTATTCTTTGCTTTCACCCCCTCTCAAAGTCTCCTATTTTTAACTGTTAACTTGGGATTCCATTGTTGATTTTAACAATCAGGTAGTGACAAAACACATACACCAATTATTATCTCCAAATCTGGCTATTTACTGTAACAGCCATGATCCTCTCTTGCCACTTGGGCTTTACCAGCTTTGCCTTATGTTGTCTTAAGCCCCGAAACAACAGTCTTCACCAAAGCTCCACATCACTGTAGGTGTTTTGTCACATCACTAGCACATAATGAATTCATAAAAATCACTTGATTTTATAGGTGACTCTGTAACAGGGAAAAGAACTGAAAGCTCCACCTTCCAGCCCCTGCATTTTTGTCTTTGTTTAGAATGCTTGAAGAAGCCATCCGGAAGGAAGAAAGATTATGAGTATCTTGAAACTAGCTGTTTGACAGAGACAGAACTGCTGATAATGAGTGGGTTGTGTCTGTCTTTTTTGGCTGATCACAACAGAGGTCTGAAGCAAAACAGAAACTCTTGATATGTTTGTGTAAAGCAGCAGTAGCATAAGGGCAGGCAGCAGGAGTTCAGCTGAAGTTCAGGGCAGATGCTGCCATTAGTTTACACTGCAGGAAAGTAAAATTGCTTCCGGATTTACCTCTTCCTCCCAACATCAGCGCTGAGCCATGCTGTGCTGCAGAGTCACAATGTCAGTAGGGAAGCAGTCTTTTAGCAGGATACCACGCTCACGATGGCAGTCCAGCTCTTCAATAAATCCGTACCAGTAGATGACTAACCCAGGGCCAAATCTATCAAACAAAAAAAAGAAAAATGATCTTATGTAACTGTGTTAGGAGAATTTCAATTTCCCACCTCTGTGATTCCAACTCAAATCTGGTAACTTCACTGCAAAATTGGAGGGAGTATTTTGAATGTGCAATTGATGTCAATAGTACCTGATTCCATGAATAAAAATGATATTTAGAGACTCACAGAATCCACATCAGAGTTTCAGTTTTTTATTTTGAATCTTCTGCACACGTCAGTAAAAGATACCTTTAATTTAGCATTAAATACTAAATAACATTCAGTCACTGTGATGTACAGAGAAACCTCTTTTGACATGCACCCTGCTCTTTTAGACTTGTGTGTGCAGACATTAAAGATACAAGATTTTACACATGTCCCAGTTCATTCAAACTATAATACCATGAAGATAGCAATGAATCCTTAAAATATAATCTCTACAATGAGCTATTATTCAGGTAATTATTAACATAAAGCACAATTCAGAAGAAACAGAAAGTTTGTGTTGTAATGGCTCTGAAATGTGCCTCAGGAATTCCTCAGATATTGCTAACTCTGACTGATCCCCACTAGGCAATCTCAGGAAGTAGCCCCATGGACTATTTTACCCATCAGGAAGTTCAGACCTTCAGGCTGGGTTCATAAAGAAGTAATCACTATCAATCACTGTGTACTGCGATATGTTTTGCACATCAGTTTCACGTTTTTCCTACTGAGAGCACTTAATTAAAGGGCAGCACTACTTCTGGTGTAGTGTTGCAGGAATTTTACAGTGGAATCATAAATTATGAATGTTGGGTTAGTAAAAGGATGTCTAAAAACAGAACTGCTTTCTGTAGTCTAACATTACAGCAGTCTGTACAACATTAGGCCAAAAAGCTTTTTCTTTCCTTGATTTATTATATGCTGTAGTGAACTTGCCAAAACCAACAGTACAGGATGAGCTGTTAGGTACCGTCTGTACAAGAAAAAGTTCAATAGAATGTCATGTAATGCTTTATATGCAGAGTTCTACTCAGGATTCAACCAATATGGTAGCCAATTTTTGTTAACATTTAATTTTAATAAATATGTGCTGAGGGGAGGCACGGTAACCTAAATGTCCACTGAGCAGACAATACAAACACTCAAAGCCATGGGTAGTGCCAGACTGGCTTCGTGAGGGTGGTTTCTTTCCAACAAGGCGGAGAAAACTCTATTTGATGTGCTCCTGTAATGGAATAGGCATCAAAGGAAGAAGAAACCCCTGTGGCTTCCTTCTGCAGTTTCAATTAGATGTGGTACTCTTTTGCCTGAAACTGCTGCAGAGCATTGTAACATTTTGGTCTATGGCTACTACTCTTCAACCTCCAAGTGGCCACAGTTCAGTGGCAGAGTAAATTACCCTCAGCATAGATGAGGCCACACTGGCAAATACGCTTTTTGCAACTGAAAGGTGATATTTGAAAGTTGAAAGGTTAAAACTGACACATCTGGTTGTACTAGGTAACATATCCTAACATGCCTGGCAATAAATACAGTACAGACTAAAAAGTGGCTGATATGAAAGACAATGCTGCCTTATATCCAATTCCTAATTTTGTCTGGTTGGCCAACAATTTCATCTTGCATGGACTTCTCTCCATTATCCATTGCTTAAGCTCCTGTGGGGCCAAAACATGCAGAACCTCACTGTACCCGCAAGCCCAGAGACACAAGCAGGAGAGAGGGGCCAAGGCAAGTGAGGCCAAGGACTGATGCTCACAGCATCACTCAGGTGAGAGACAGCAGTTTGCTGATCCAGGAGGGGCCCCCACTTTTGTTACTTCACAGATGACGCATCTGTTCCCACATCAAGCAAATACAGAAATGGGTAATTGGGTGGGAATGTTCTTACGTACTAACCAAAATTATTTTAAAAGCAAAAATCCCCAGAAGATAGGGAGCAGACCTTACATTTCTAATGGGCTATTTTGTGCAAGGCAGAAGGTATGAAATGTATGCAAGCAGTTACTCATTGGGAGCACATGTGCCAGGTAAAATCCTGATGCTAATGAGCAGCTGCTCACCCAAGTTCTGAAGGGCTCATTTTGCTGTGTGGCAGTCTGAATCCCCCACCCACCATAAAATCCATGTGGCATTGTGCTTAAGTAATTTGTTAGTTATTTTTTGAAATTGTAATTTTAAATAAAATTACTATTTCGAGACACCTCAAAAAGCTAATTTATTGTCTCCTCAGCTCAAGCACAATTTTTGAGGTGGTTAAAAAATTATGTTCAGAAATATCAAATTTGATAATAAAATTGTATACAAGAACATCTGCAGACTATTAATGACAGGAGCAAGTACATCTTTGGCATGAAAACATCCATCAATCCTGCTTCTGTCTGTGGTGTTACAGCAAAACTGTTTGCCCTGTGCTGTCTAGGTTGCACTTTTTCAACTCTACTGTGTCAGTCGTTCTATTATAGCACTATATCATAAAACTCATGTGTATGATCACATAAAAACCCATGCCATACTTTTGTTTACTGCACTTAAGTGCACTACTTAAGACCAAAATAAACTTGTTGGCCCATTAAGCATTTGCCACTGACTATCAGGAGCTCCTGCTGCTAAGTGCTAATTCCTCTCTCATTAACGCCCAGAGTTGGCAAACCACAAACAATGCCACCGGTTAATTACTGCTGCCTTAATTTGAAAAGACACTTAACCTTTTTGTGCATGGGGGTGAGATAGCGAAATGTAACCTAAAAGTAAGAACCATACTTTTTAATTTGACTCCTCCCCAAGTGGAGATATGACACCCTGAGGAATGAAAGTCAGAGCTCTAAATTACAAAGTAAAGCAACAAATTGATTTCTTGCATCAGTTGTAACACTGAGCAAGTTAAGTGACTGACTGTGGTTTACACAGGAGAATGAACTAAAATGACAGAATGCATAGTTGGTATTGATATGGAAAGGGGAGACATTCAGTAGCTCTGAGGAGCATAGAAAATCTTTGAATGTACCAATTGGTTCTAAAACTGAATACAAGATAGGCCAGGTTATCTTATTTCATATGAAAGACACACTGGAGAAAGTTTGGGCTTAAATTGAAAATCAACCTTAGAATTTAACAAACTGTTGGACTCCTATGGATTTTCTTCTTGCTTAGAAAAATTGTATAAATCCCTGAAAATATGCTTGTATTTCTTTTCCCCATCTTTAGTTCTTAGATGTGAAAAGCTTAGGTGTGAAGGAACGTGTCCAAAAGTTACACAAAACAGTAATTTTAGCTATTCCAGTGAAAGTACTGCTTTGAGATCTTTACTTTTATTAGGAGTTTCTTTTTAAAGCTGAAAAGAAATCCAAGTAACTAAGGATTGGTTGATTCCATGCAGTAAAAACAGAATAAAGAGGAAAAACAAATGCAAGAACATAATAAACATAGCAAGTGAAAATTATCCACAGAGGCTGCAGCAGTTTACTTAAAAATCAATCAATAGATAGGTAGCTAGCATTATATAAATCCCAGTTTAGCCAATGCCCAGTTCTGACATTAGAAGTTGTCAGACTGACTACAAGGCTGCCAAAGCCAACTCAGGGGCACTTGGGGTATGAGTACCAGGAGTGCCAAAGGGGATGCACACAGGCTTCTGACCCCAAGGCATGGCAAGAGGAGAGCAGCATTAAAAAAGCTGGTGGATTGCTTTAGGCCTAATTTAGGCTTGATACAGATGACTAAATTTAGTCTAAGTACTAAAGGCAGCACATGGTGTCTTTCAAAAAATCAACTGAAGCATCTGAGATAGAAAAATACAATTTGAATATAGTTAAATATAGTTGCAGTCTCAACAAGTTCTTTAGATAAAACTTGTATCTGACTATACTATTTGCTCTAAGTAAGTCAGGTTTGCACTAATTTCAGATTGTTCAGAGGAACTCTGTATTCGTTTAATCACATAAATTTTGAAAGAAAACCATAGCTAAAGAGGTACACTGATAATCCTGGGACACTGAGTTTTGTCTTGGAAAGGAGTTTACACAGATATACTGTAAAGCCAGAAGGCAAAATTCAGATAACACAAAGCTAAATGGTTCTTTGTCTTAAGAAAAACAACACAGCAACAACAACAAACTAAGAGATCACTTAGAATAAAAAGGGAAAGAACACAACTAAGTAAAATATGAATCAGGGTTTAACTTGCCCTCCAGTTGAACCAGTTTTGTGCTAGAACAGAAAAAAGACTTTTATTTATTTATCAAAGTGGCCTATTAGGCTCACACATATTCTACTTCACTTCAAGAGAAACTACTTTCTAGTTATGTCTTTTCTTCTGGAATGCCTGTGTGAGGTCCATACCAGCTTCTAAGGATTTGCCTAGACATGTGGCTGTTGTGAGGTGATTTTTTCACAATCACAAAGCCTTGCATGTGGTTTTATGAAAAATGCGTTTTCAACACACTGCTTGATACTGAACAGAAATGTAAAAGAACTTGGAATTGTTTTTATATATAAATGTTCACTTCATTTATTATTAGTCTATTTGTTATAGATGTTCTATATGCATCTCAGCATAATGTAAATAATTTGAATTCCAGAAGACTCTCATAAGAAAATGCTGGCATATGAATTATTATTTCTAATATGCATGCATTTAAACAAATATTTTATCAAATGGATTCAGCCAAATATTCATGTTATGAAAGTATAACAGTCTACCTGGTTGGTAATTTTAATTATGAAGGGCACATCTTAATGTGTCTTTTAAGGAGCGCATTCTAGTCCCTCACTTTTCAATGCCAGCTAAAAAGCTGGCTTTGTCTCCTTGTTTTTCATTTTAAATATAGAGCAAACCAGAGCATTACCATTTGCACAGCACTACTTGTTTTCTGGGAACGGGGAATTACCAAAATTTACAAATAAATGATTACATTCTAAGTCACTTTAACATCGTTCTTCAGAATCACAGTTGTAAATAGGTTTTACTTGTAGAACTAATAAAACTTGAAGATAAAATAATTAACCTTCCCTATAATAATACATAATAAGTTTACTGTTTAAGGATACTCAGCTTATTTTAGTGTACTTGCAGAAGTCTCATTTGTGTCAGCAGAAGAAATTTAAAAATTGGCAGAGCTAGGCTAGTTAGCAACAACTACAGACCACATTTTCAAATAAGGTCAGTTGGCATAAGTCAGCCAACTTCCTTATGTCTAGACCAGTTTACTGCTGCTGATGACACAGCATTATATATCTTGGCCAACATTTAAGAGCCACTGCTCAGAAATGTACTTCGATTAGCAAGAAACTTCCCACTTAAACAGCTACTGCAGTCCTAATTCAGAATTGTTCATAACAAGGTATTTTTTTCTATTGTTCATGTACACAGAGTTTTAAAATCAAATACAGGTACTTGTGCATTAAGACAGTGCATTTTAAAAAACTCTGAATGCAATTTGAAGATAATGGTGGATGGTGGAGTTTTATCATTCCTGTCAGTTTTCCAATCCTCCACACAATTTTGTGATCCAGTGGCACACACACAGCACTGTATTCCTGTGACTTCACCAAATCTGGTTGAAAGGAGTAAAAAATCCAGTACTTAGCAAATCAAGTAACTGAATGATAATTTTTGCTTACAAAATCTGATCCTTAACCTGTAATCCATAAGGCTGCAGTATTTGCTTGCAGATATGGCCCAAGAAAGTTTAACAAGTTCTGATCACATACTTGTAAAGATAATAGGAAACTTGTCCATGGCATGAACAAGCACTACATGCCTCACACACAGATGCTAGCAGCATAATATGTCTCAAGGAACCAGGCATCCAGTTCATGCTGCTTAAGGTAAAATTAAGCAAGTAAAACCTAATCTGCTTTAAGCTTTGATGTTACCACAGAAGTTGGGGGAAGTCTTATTTTTACTGAAGACAAGGAAAAAGTCAAAGTTTACTAATACTTTGTGAGACTCCCATTTAACAAGGAGGTTTTAACTTAAAAGTGGAAATGTCTTTGGGCTGAGAAAGATAGGCATTTCCATGAATGCCACAAACTGATATTATATGCAGTTGATATGGAAGTTAGAATTGTCAGGTGAAAAAAGGGTGGATGGAAACTAATATCAGGCCTCTCTCTCTACAGTTACACCTCACTTAGATGTGATTAAATCTTAAAGAACTTTTTTTACACTAGTTATCTTTTTACCTCTGCAATGAGACTGTTAAAGCTTCAATAAAATAGCAGCATTTAATCAAACGTATAATATGATTAAATTGCTTGTGGCATTTTGAAAAATAAAAACAAATCGAGTGATATTTATGTGGACATAAGGGGGCATTCAAAATATTAGAATTTCTCATAGCACAGTTTTAAATGCACATTAATAGACTGCACCAGAAACTGTGCAAGTCACTGTC
The DNA here is from genome assembly GCF_023055355.1 of Agelaius tricolor. Taxonomy (NCBI): domain Eukaryota; kingdom Metazoa; phylum Chordata; class Aves; order Passeriformes; family Icteridae; genus Agelaius; species Agelaius tricolor. The sequence continues at coordinate 30,512,403 of NW_027269265.1, read as the reverse complement.
ATTAAAATATAAATACAATATAACTTTTAGCTGCATAATACATTTTTAATAAACAAACTGTCGAAACACATTCTTCACTTACACTTCTTCATTCAGATCTGAGTACTGTTCTCCAGGCAAATAAAGGATTTTTATAATCCTCAATGACAAGTTAGGCTTTTTTTAAAAAATACAGTTCTCATGGAAATTAACTTTTAAAAACTATGATTAAATAACATTAAGGCTATAGTGATTTACAAGGATCAAGGCTTTTTAAGTGAAGACTGATGCAGTGAGAAAGAAAACACATACTGGCTTCAAGGCAGCTTGTCATTAAGAGAAGAGAGCCTTGAGTGAACTTTGAATTTCTCAGTTTCTGTTGGTTCATGTCCTAACACCTACTAAAATATACTCTTTTTTTTTTGTTTGTTTTGTTTATTAGCAGTGTTCCAGATGCTCAACTCTCAAGTGGTTGTGTGTACTTAAGGAACAATATGGTTTTTTTTCAGTCTCAGCATATTCAAAAATCAGGTAGATGCTTTCTTTGCACATCAGATTGTAAGGTTTTGTGCCCTAAAGACACTCTACAAGGTGATCCTATGCCTGCACTGCAGGACTGGGGTGATGTATTTAAAATTAACATCATACTCACATTCGCATTTTAGAAAAGAGATTTTTAACTCTTATACTGCTGGATTGTTTCATGGAAATAATGGCCACAGCTTTTTTCAGAGAATCATAGAATGGTTTGGGTTGGAAGGGACCTTAAAGGTGATCTAGTTCCAAGCCTCCTGCTGTGTGGGGGGTGCCACCAACTGAGACCTGTCTGCTCAGGGCCCCATCCAACCTGACCTTGAACACTCTCAGGGATGGGCCATCCAAACCTCTGCTGGCAACCTGTTCCACTGCCTGACCACCCTTTAGTGCAGCCCACAATGTACTTGGCCTTCTGGGCCATGAGTGCACACTGGTGGCTTTTTCTGGCTCTAGTGGAGATCACTTGGGTATGCATCTTGGAAAACAATGCATTTTGGTGACCTGGGAAGATAGTTCCAGTATCTGGCTAAAAGAGATAATAGTGTTCCAGGTATGTTGTTTGATAACTTGGAGATAAATGCAATATTCTAGGAAATACAAGGATTCTATATTAGTTACCTATTTCAATACAGGGCAAAGTATTCAGGAACCCTGGATGAGGGACATAACTAAGCAAAAGAAGCTCAACCACAAACCCCTAAGATCTGAAAGGCAGAATACAAGAAAAACTTGTATCTTTTTCAGAAGCTTCAAAGTTTCCATTCCGGTGGAGAAAGTCTAACATTCTATTCTGTGTTAGGTGTGGCATCTATGTATTTGTCTTTCCTAACTCAGGGTTAGCACATTGTTTTACTGTCCACTGTTTTGTAAGTCCATTAATGTTCAAAACAGCAACACCCTTCCAATCCTACAACATGCATTTTGAGGACTAGTTTACTAAAGCAGTGCTGCTTCTATTTTAAGTTGTGCTACTTGTATTTACCAGTTAATATATTGCAAGAAAGGGAGTACTCTTTGAATAAGCAGGGAACAAAGATGGCTGCTTGCACTGCAGAACTATTCCACATATTGTTGCTGAAAGCATCACTTTCTGATTAAATCCAGGCAAGGAATGTTGCTTCTTGAGGTACTTGCTTGTAACTCAGTTTCCCTTAGAAAACATTATGCCATTAGTTTGCTCTCCAGAGACTGTCGATGCAAGGCCACTATTGTTGGATTCTGTACATTTGAGGCTGCAGATCAGCGTTGAGAGGAGTTACTGAGGTTATTTCAAACATTTTTTAAACTCACAGCAGCCTCCTCAAAGGAATGCTTGGGTGCAAACCACCTCTTATCCTGGGTGACAGAAAAGATGAGAAGAGCCTTTGAGTACTGTTAGATTGAAGTCCAGGCAGCCACAAGTGCTGGTCAACTCATGTTGCCACTAGGTGATTAACAGTTGTTTACTTTTAAGGCTGAAAGTAACAGGCCATTCTAAGGCCAGTGCAAGATGATATCTGAATAATCTGTGAGTGCCTCGTAGTTTGCAGCAATCCTTTCTTTCTGTGCAGTGGTTTATCTGGTGTCACCAGAAAGATAAGATAGGCCAAAAGTGCATTTAACCAATAAGGCAGAACTGCTCTTACAACATTAGATTTTTGTTTAATAATTATTGTAAAACAGAACCAAACTAATCAGAAAAGTTGCTCAGCAAATTTTGATAGCAGAAATATTGATAAACAAAGGCATTATATATCTGTGTGTTTAGTATTTGCTGAGCATAAATCTTGAGGCCAGCATTAACGCTATCTCAAGACATTTTGGAATGAATTATTAGAGAATTCTGTATCTTCAAATCCTTATACACAATGCAATAAAACAAACAATGTAACAGATGAATTAACAAATGGAGGACAGCTCATGTGTGCTTCCAACTTCCCAGATCAGAGAATTAGAAGACCAGATAGTAAATCATACTGAGTATCTCCACACAATGCTGCTTAGCAGTTAACTACCAAACACGCTATTGCCATAATTGACAGGCAGAAGCATTTTATGTGTGATGCTGTATTTAAATTTACTGTTTCTCAAAATGTAACTCACCTACCTGTATTAAGCAGACAACAGATGAAAAAGGATGTGTCTGCTGCCCATTACTGTGGCACCTGATGCCCACCCAGAAGGAAGGCTAACACCTCTGACCTTGAATATTCTTACTGCCTTTGGAATCCACTGGCAAACTTTAACTGTGTCTGGCACACACTTATTTTTTAATGCCTGAGGCTCCTCAGCTTATCACTCAGTTGTTTCATATATCCAGTGTCTGTTCAATTCAAACTGGTCCTGACCCACTTCATATTTAAAAATAATTTGGGATTTAGTTGTTATTCAGAAAGGAGTGCATCCTGAGACACACAAATCTTAGGTATCACCTGCAAAAATATCCAGTCTCCCAGAAGAGATATCTTCACATGGTGCAAGTTGGAGAGACTCTAGGAGACCACCAAGGCAATCTATAGTAAGTGTTACATTCATTATCAGGTGAAGTAAGTGCATAACTGAGGATGAGCAATCTACTTTCCTTTTCTGCCTTCTCTCTTCTTAACTATTTATACACGTACACATAGAGCTCTACTGCATGCACCTTCTGAAAAATGCATGCTATTTAGATTTATTTGCAAGTTATTTACCCCTTCTCAGTATATACTAACACTAAACCCAACTGTGTTTCAGCTTTCTTTGCTTACTATGCACCGAACTTTTCTGGGCTCACCATCAAGGTACAAAATTATGTTCAAAAGGAAGACATACAAATATACATGGTGATGGAAGTGAGCCCAGAAGGAGGGAGAGGAAGAATCAGAGGAAAATGCTATCACTTGTGAAGTTTTAAAAGCAATGGCAGATTAGTTGAGTTAGCCAGTGACATATTACAATCCATGCCTGATGAGAACTGAGGCAGAAGTCTGCAACACTATAAAATCACATAGTATTGACATTTTCCTTCATACAAATACATGTTGAAAACAGTGGAAGACAGCTGGACTACATATTCTTGTGTCCCTTCCCTTCCCTTCCCCTCCCCTTTCCCTTTTTTATCCCATTTCCTTTTTCCTATTTTTTTTTCTTTCCTTTCCTTTCCTTTCTTTGCCATGTAATTGTTAGATTGCTAGATAAATGAACATTGTTGGTTGCAGACATCTAATGGCATCAAAGACAGCACTAGCAGTCTCATTTTAATCAAAACAGAAGAAGTGTGACCTATTGAGCTCATAGTCCTGTTCAATTTCTGTTCCCTTTAAGACAAAAGCAAAATAGAAAATAAAAGAAACAACAAGAAGAAAAATAAACACCACTTTTCCCTTCAAAGATAAATTAAGCTTGAGTAAGCAGCTTGAAACGTCACGAATAATGAGTACTACCAACCTTTCTGAGACTTGGCTAATTTCCACCTGAGCCACTTTGTTGTTTTTTTGGTCCTTACATTGCATAAAAGCTCAGAGTAAGTAAATTAAGTGATAAGATTAGTATCTGTTCTGACCAGCTGTCTCTCCCTGTCCCTTGTTAGCCAAAAATTGCAAGGTTTTTTTGTTTCTTAAAGTGCTTATTTTCCAGTCTTGTCCTTATATTTGTGACTGCGATATCAAAAAACACCATGCATTCTAAACATAAGGAAGGACAATAGTTTAAAATGGTTCTTGAATTCCACAGGAACCTCTCAAGAAAGCTGTCTCTCACAGAAATTCACTTGTCAGGAACAGCCATAATGCAGCTTAAGGAGAGGTGCTGACATAAGGTTTCCATCTGCTCCGACCTCAGTACGGATTACTGAGTATGTTGAAGACACCTTCAACTTGAACTGAGTAATGGAAGACCAATATAGACAATAAAAAGTTTCTTGTCAGTCCCCTCAGTTTATAGCACTCTTGCAAAAGAGGTGGGGGTCTAATAATGGTCTGTTCAAGCTAGACCATTATTAACTGGAAGGCATAAAAAAACCCCAACAAACCCCCAAAACACACACCAAAAAGAGGAAAATAGAGTAAATAAGTAAGAGGGAAGAGAGAACATTTATGCAATTTCAACTACAACTTCTAGGATCTCTCTATATTAACTATTGACTTTTGCCAGAGATTTCAAATTGTCTTTCTGTACCTTTGAGGTATCACATTTTAACAAATCAGTATTTCTACACTGGAGGCAACTTTGCAGTTAGTAGGTTTGTGCACAGCAGGCTAGTATACCTTAGGTAGACGTTATTACATATTACTACACACGAATACAAATATACCCAGCAAGTCTGGCACCATCCTCCTGAAGAATGAGACGAATTCTCAGCGGTATTTGGAGCTTTTCACTAAGTCTTTGTTATGCAGAATTACCCAGTGACAAAGTTATTTCCATCAGGCTAAGTGGTGCAAACTGATTATCACTTGAAATAGTACGGTATATTCTGCTCTGGTTACAAAAACAAGCTGCCCAGTCACAAAACCCAGCCGCCCTAAAGTCCTTCCCTGCTCAGAAGTACATGATATCAAGATGTATAAATTGACACAGGTTTATATAAAATTTTTCTCTCAAGCCTCCCTAGGATGAAAAGCACTAGGATGAACTGCTAAAGGAAAACTTGCACAGGTATTGCATTATTGGTGAGGGCCAATAGAACTTCCAGTTTGAGGTCAGACTATCTCTGTTTCCACAGTTGCTAAATCCACATTAACATTTTTACAAGCTATTTCTAAAGCCACACCAATAGATTAAGCATTATTTTTAGTTAAGTTCAAAGAGAAGAAGAAATACAGCTTTGCCTGTTCTACCTGATTTCACTATGGCAACAGCAGAAAAATGGTAAATTCAGGAGATTAAGAGAACTATAATTTCAGCTGAACCAGCAAAAATAAGAATTAAAAATTAATTTATAATTTTTTGATTACCTATAGGCACTTTTGAACCATTCTTTAATTAAAAAAAATATTAAGTCAGACCACATAGAAAATGATAGAAATGGTACAGAACAGCTTCTCTTTGCTTAAGTAATGTTTCCACTTTAATGTACTTATTTGCTCTCATTTGCTTAACACCACCAATGTTTAGTACTGTGCAAATTTATGGAAATCTGACTTTAAGGAGCTTTATGGTACTGAGTGATTTTTTAATTTTTGATATACTTAAACTGAAGTGCCTTGATTAGATTCTGGAATAAATGAAATAAAACTCAGTAGCATGTAATGATGTCTTGTGACATGTTGTGAGGTAATATAGGCAGTAACATGTCATCACTGTGGGTAAAATAATCTTAATGCTTTAATTTTTGTTTACTTTGCACAGAAGCGTGTCCTATGACTTTAAAAAAAACTATGAATAAAACCTGATAGATCTTTTTCCCCATGGGCATTTTAGGACAATTGTGCAATTTCAGAATACATTACTCATATATTGCAAGAGTTGCAAGATTTATGTTAGAAGAACCCAAACTGCATTCCACTTTTTAAAAAATGAAACAATTCCAAACCAGATAATATATATTGATTGCTACTGTGTAAATATATAATAAAAAAAAAAATCACAGCATCACAGAATGGGTCAGGTTGGAAGTGACCACAGTGGGTCATCTGCTCCAACCTCTGTGCTCATGCATGGAGGCACAGGATTGTGCCTCACTCACATCCTGGACCATGTGGCACAGGATTGTGTCCAGGCAGCTCTTGAATATCTCAAGTGAGAGAAACTTCACAACCTCTCTGGACAATCTGTTTCAGTGCTAGGTCACTTACACAGTAAAGAAATTCTTCCTTATGTTCAGGTGGAACTTTCTGTGACTCAGTTTCTGCTCATTGTGTCTTGTCTTGTTGCTTGGTACCTGGAAGAAGAGCCTGGATCCATCCTCTGACACCCTCCCTTCAGATACTGCTAGACATTACTGAGGTCCCCTCTCAGTCATCTCTTCATCATTCTTGAGGCTGAACAGGCCCAGCTCCCTCAGCCTTTCCTTGTAAGAGGCATGCTCCAGTCCCCTTGTCATCTTTGTTGCCCTCCATTGGACCTGCTCCAGGAGCTCCCTGTCTCTCTTGTCCTGAGGAGCCCAGAACTGGACACAGCACTCCAGGTCAGGCTCTCCAGGGCTGAGTAGAGGGGCAGGATCCGGCAGGATCCCCTCCCTCAACCTGCTGGCCATCCTCTTCCTAATGCAGCCCAGGATCCCATTGGCCTTCTTGGCCACAGGGATCATGGCCAGCTGCCTGACCCCAGGACTCCCAGGTCCTTCTCTGGAGAGCTGCTTTCCAGAAGGTCAGCCCCCAGCCTGTACTGGTACATGGGGTTATTCTTCCCCAGGTTTAATAAAAAAATCGAATAAATGTAAATTTAAAATATTCTAATAAAAAAGTAGATGTGACAGCAACAGAAAAGTTTTAAACTTTTGATATCACTGTCTGGAAGCCATGACCAATCTAACAAATCTGTTGTCTTAAATACTAAAGATTCAGAAATTAACCAAACGTTTTTCAGTAATTGCTTAACTTATTCAATTTTTTTTTTTTTACTGCCGGTAACTAATCTGATTTTTGTACATGATCTGCAACTTAACAGGAACATGCTCAAAATATTGCTACAGTTTGGTTCAAACCTACACATAGATATAAAGGTTGCAATAAAAAAAATATATTTCCCTTTGCTTTCCCAGAGAAAGAAGCAATCAATCCATGTAACATTAGATTAATAAAGGGACACAAAGCAATAAAGCTAAAGAAAAGGCAAAATAATCATATTATTTTGTGTAGGGAGAGAGATTTTTCAGTACAAATCTAGAAATACTGTATTTTCTTGAAGACTTGCTTAGTCCTCATCTGGAAACTGTAGACAGGTCATTCAAGAAAGACAGTAAGTAATAGCCAGATATGGAGCAAGGCTACTGCACTGCCCAGGAAAAAGAACAGCTGCTCACAGGAAAGACTAAATGAGTTTGGTCTTTCCAGCCTAGGGAGAATAAAGGCTGAGGACAAAGTATTGTCCTCCACCAACACATCAGGGAGACTTATGCACTGGGTCTAGAAAAAACTTCCAGTGAGGGCAATAGGACCCTTAAATTATTTTAAAATTCCACCTGAAATGTTTAACAAATAGGTTATAAGATACAGTGTTAATCACAGCTGGGGATTAGACACAGTGACAAAACCTTACACTTTTCTGAATGTATTACATAAAACTAGTGATACAAAATGCTCTCTCAAGCAATCTGGAATGGTATCACCACTGCTAACAAAATTAAACAGACTCAAATATGTTTTCTCTGCCTGACGAAAAAAGACAAATGTCTGTATAGTATGATATATATTTCTAAAACAAGATATCAGAAGGTCATCCAGAATGTAGGAAAAGAAAGAGTTTGAAAAGATTAAAGGAAATCTTTTGAAATGAACAATATGGATTTGAACCATGCTTATTTGTCCACAGACATAGCTCAAGAATTTACTTTTCATAAATAATAATGGCTTGTCTGATTTTTATTCATGTTAAGATATTCAAATTGCAAAGGTTCTCTACACATAAAGACCGGTAAACTTTTCTAATTGAAGAAGTATTTTCAACTATTCTCATTTCACTCTGTGTTTTTACAACACATACCACTACCTCAAGCTCTTCTGATTCAGTGTTATCCAGATTACTCCTGCCTAATAATCCTCAAGCCTAAAGCAAAGAGAACAATCAAAGGTATGCTGAAAGAAAAGAAACCACCACCAAACCTCAGGGATCTGTAATAGCTTCATCACTAGTTCCCTGTCCTAGTTTTTAGGGGAAAAAAATAAAAATTATCTTTAAGCAATACCCATGCCAATCACACACTTCATACACCCTCTTCCTCCCCTTTTTAAATTTAATTTATGAATTTTTCTCAAGGTCCTGGTTGTAAAGTACATAGCTCATAAAAGGTTCCTGGGACCAGGTGACCATATGATTATGTCAGTTCCACTTGGAGAAGTGGACTCATTGTGAATACTGCAGTTCATAAAGCACACAGCAAATCTAATAGTTAAGTGAAGGCACAAAATTCTCAATGGAGAGGTTGTGCCCATAAACCAACTTCCTGGCAGAGGCAAAGTGTGACAGGTGGAGTGTAACACAACCCCTGCTACCTACCCCCAACAATCTCACCTGCATTAAAAATAGCTGAGTAGGGCTGAACATTTTTTGTTTACAAATAGGATTAAATTTAACAGTAAAACTGAACAAAGCAATAGCAACTGAATCAAATGTGACAGCAAAAACCCCATTTTATGCACACACTTTATTACCGTTCTTAACTTTGTGTTTGTATAGTGAGTGAATTTATGCTTCAGCATGTCTAAAACTGAATTACAGAGATAGATACAGTGGTAATTTTCTTTACAGTCATCTACCAACTGAATGAGAAAAAAGAGAGCAGCTATTCTAGAAGAAGTGTACACTCAATTCCTTTGTTTTATCCGTGCAGTCACAGAACAAAAATATTTATTTTAAAGATGAGCTATAAAGTGTCAGATATCAGATTCAAAGTGTGAAGAAAGAACCACCTCTAACTACTTTCACATATAGTGAACCAGAAGTGTGGTGTGAAACAAGTGGACAATAATTGAAATAAAGGTCTCAAATGCACTAGGTTAGAAAAGCAGAGCTAAACCATTATCCTCACTCAGCATTATTTGGCACTTGCTAACAAACTTACAACAAAGGCTGATAATAATCCAACAGATACTAAATGATGGCACTTAGTTGTAGAAAAACAAATTATCTAAGAGAAGTTATGTAAGGAGCAAGGAACCACTTTTCCTGATTTTGTATCCAGACCTTAGTGAAATAGTATGTATTTTAAAGATTTTTCCAAAAAACAAGAGAAAAAAACTCAACAATTTAGGTGTACTATCAGAAATGTGAGTTTAAATATGAAGCTCTCAATTTTAAATAAATAACTTTAACATCAAAATGGCTTTGAAAATCCTTTATCTTTTGTTAATTTCAGGATTTCCAGATGAATCTGAAAAAAATCAGTAATTCTCATGTTGGACTAACTTAAATGGTCTATGTAGTTTTAAATTTTATGTACTTTAACCACTTCTTTATTCACTAGATCATAATAAATAATTTAAGGAGATTTTCAGGAAGACATGCTGATAGTTCAAAGTTTTTTCATTACTAAAATGAAAACAATGGATGAATTGTAAAATTGAATATCAATTTTAAGAACAGTACTTCAAAGTAGAGACCAAACTTGTTTTGGCATATTTCTGACTTACCACTCTATGTTAACAAGATCATCTTTAGACATATCTTTTTGTTGTGTTGCCCATAGCGTAGTTATTACAATTATGGAATCATACAATTGTCTAGATTGGAAGGGACCTCAAAGGTCATCCAGTTCCTACTCCCTGCCACGGGCAGGGACACCTTCCACTAGATCAGGTTGCTGCAAGCCCCATCCATCCAGGGGTAGGACATCCACAACTTCACTGGGCAACCTCTTCCAGTGCCTCACCACCTCACAGCAAAGATCTCTTTAATACCTGCAGTAAACTTACTCTCAGTGTGAAACAATTCTCTCTTGTCTTGTCACTTTATGCTCTTGTAAGAAGTCTCTCTCCATCTTTCTTTTAGGCTCCTTTCAGCTACTGGAAGGCTGCAATTAGGTCACCCTGAAGCCTTCTCTTTCCAGATGGAACACTCCCAATTCTCTCAGCTTTTCCTCAAAGGAGAGCTGCTCCATCCCTCTGACCATCTTCAAGGCCTTCTTCTGGACTCACTCCAGCAGCTCCCTGTCCTTCCTGTGCTGGCACCCAGAGCTGATGCAGCCCTGCAGGTGGGGTCTCAGCAGAGCAGAGGGGCAGAATCCCCTCCCTGGCCCTGCTGCCCACGCTGCTCTGGATGCAGCCCAGGACACGTTTGGCTCTCTGGGCTGGCAGTGCCCACGGCTGGCTCATGTCCAGCCTCTCACCCATCAACTCTACCTTTAGAATATCTGAGGGGTAAATATTTGGCTCTCAAGAATGCTCTTATGGGAAATGTGTATTATGTTCACTGTTATTTGATGACAAACTGTCAAAAGACTAAAATATTTCTGTAATAAATTACTCCATTCAATAAAAGCGTCAATAGTTGGCCTGGTTTTAAAATATAATTTCACTACAACACATTGAAAGAAATAATACTAATGTAAAAGCAGTGCCTTGTGCATTACTCCATATTAAACCACAGCCTCCCAGCCCCCAGCATTAGGGTATTGTTACAGGTCTGACAAACGACACCTACAAGGAAATTCAGAGATCAGAAAGAAAATTTTACTTATCATTTTGTGCCTAGATATAATTCACTGACTGCATTAAGGATAGGCCAATAACTCTGTCTTTGTAGGTTTAATATAAAACCATTAAAATAGATGGGTATCTTAAAAAAAAATAAGTAAACATTAAGGGTGTTGTGAACACATACATATATATTACAGAGAACTTATGTTTATACTATGTGGCATTTTTTCCCAACATGGGGGGGGGGGGGGGGGGGGGGGGCAAAATGGTTTTGATTACCTCACTAAAACACAAATGAAGAAATATTGACCATTCAGTCAGGAGTTGCAGGCATTGGACTGTATGATAGGAACCTTCCAAATACAATTGAAGAAAATGCACCTCATAAATAATGCTCTGCCCATTAAGGCAAAGACAGTCAACTGACACTTCACAGGATGCAATATGAGAAAACAAAGTGGCCCGCATGATGACATGGAAATTATTGCAATAGTTCAAAATGAAGAGGAAACAATAATGAACAAAAAGTTCTCTTTTCCCACATATAATATTGTTTAATAGTTCAGATTTTTCCTCCTGTTTTGAAGCATTCCATCTCATTCATGATTCCCTCACATGAATGGAAGGTAAACAGATGTACTGAAATCTCTCATGACACTACAGCATCTAACAGTTGTTTAATTTCTGGCTTACACTGTAACTTAGTGGATCCTCTGTTTTTATGCCATTTTGATTATATCAGCATGTATTTTAGTCATTGATCAGCAACTCCATTTGTCTTTTATATCTCAAATTGACATCAATGCAAGAAATGGGATGAGATGCAAACAAAATTATATAGAATTACTAAATAATAGTTGATCATTAATTATATTTGTGATGCATGACTTGTCAAAACCAGATTTAACAGTAGGTAATGAATGCTTCTTCATACTTCCATAAATTCAATAGAAAAAAAGGTTGCTTTGAAAGCTAAAAAAAATTTGCAATTACCAGCTGCTAATCACATCTGAGGATTACTAGTCTTTATGACTAAGAAGTCAGGGATGACATCAGATGCCTCTTTATAGTTACTGTTATTGGTGACTAGGTGATCTCAGGTTGATCTTTAGTAAACAGTACTTCTAACAAAACCCTGTTGTAATGTTCTCAAAACTCAGCTTGGTCCCAGGGAGTTACTTTTCCATTGTTACTCCCTACTGTAAACACATTAGAGAAGCAATGCAGAAATGAGCTGTATCACTCACTGCTTGGCTGAGCAAAATCTGGAAACTCACTCCATAACATTCAATTTGACACCTGACTCAAAATGAAGAGTTTTGATGCAGGCATTAACCCCAACAAAAGAGCTCAAACATGTTTTGATTTAGCAACATTAAAATTTGGTAATTTTTGACCAAAATGAAGAAATTTTTAAAGAAATTTTTCAGTTTTGTTTGCTGAAACATATTTCAGCATTAAAGAGCATTCCCCCTGATCCCCCTCCCCTTTCTTTTAACATGTTGGCATGTGGTTAGACTCCTTTAACTCCACTGAAGTACTAAAACTGAGTGGAGGAGGGGATATGATTCTCCAGAGCCACAACAGCTATCCACATTAAATACAGAGCATTGTAGGACTGCAGTTGTTGCTATATTAAAAATTACAAGAAAGAAAACATTTCAAATTTACCCAAACAATTGATATATTCTCAGCTGGACTGAAGCAGACATTTCACTTTGACTTTTATAGCAGAAATGTTGAAACTTAGGAAAACTTTGATCTCTGTCCAAAACTACCCCCAACAGCCAACACAAAAATTCCTCAACATATTTTCTGGAGTGACAAAGATTATTTTTAAATAAAAGAAAGTAAAATACTATAAGAAATCAAAGAAACAGGTCATTTTGATATCCAGTAACCAAAAGGAATGTTTTGGCAGAAATGAACTTATCTCCACTGCAGTCTGATGAAGCTTTTCAGATTTTTAGTGCTTGCTTATCTTTGTTAATACTCTCAAGCATGCATATATCTTCTGAGAGTTCTGCTTTAATGGCTGAGCTTTAATGGCTCAGCTGACAGGATATGTTAAAAGACACTAAAAATTAGTAGCAAGTTTGAGCTCCATGAACAATGGCATCCACTTGTAGACTTCAAAAATGCAAGACTGATCCATATATTAAAACAATCCAAATTAAAAATGTGGAAAAATGACAAATCATTAAACTGCCCACCTCACAATATCACCAAATTGGAGGTAAGTTTCATAACAAATGAAACATTTTCAGACAGAGAACTTCAACTCAATACTTATTTTCCAGTTGTCTATCCTGTCTTTTAACTTAAAAGTTGTTTATAAATTATATATTAAAAGATTCCCAGGGAATAAAGTCACAATAGCACTAACCTGTTGATTTATATATTGCTGTGGTAACATAAAAAACAGGAACAGTTATAGACATGCTTACATATACATGAATAAATGTATGTGTAGGTGGAAAAGGGTATGCTTATGATGGGATGCTCTGCACTAAAGTAATCTCGGCAAAATTCTTATTTTCCTCATGACATGGCAAACATAGTGAGACTTGAGTAATACTACAACCAAATCTGTGCACCATCCCTGCTTTCTAATCCAAACATCTTACCTTCTGAAATATCCATGTTAAAAGAAATACAGTTTGTTTTTCCACTCCTGCACACCCCTTCCACTAAATTTAAAGTGTAAATTTATTAAATTGATTAAGGAAAAAACATGTGATAAATAGGAGTAATTTTCCCTTTTCAGAGCAATGTGTGACTCCTTTTCATTATAGGTTCATGAGATTTACCTGAATTTCATGAGGGCAAATACTTTCTTGTTAGAATTAGCTTCATTAGTAATTCAATACAATATATAAAATAAATGTGAATATTTTTTCTGGGCTACTTTTTAATTTGTTTTATAAATTGAAAAGAACATACAAGTTATTTTCAATATACCAGTTAATTCCATATGTGCAGAATCAATATGAATATTGTAGTACAACTTTTATTACAGAACAAACTGACTTTGGCAAGACATTGAATTATGTAAAGAAAGTTGTACATTTTCTGAATGACTGACTTTTAGGAACAAAAAAATTACAGAAAGCACTGTTAAAATGGGTATTTTTGTAATACATTTATAACTTGGCAAAAAATCAACCACTCTTCACTTTCACTACAGTGACTGAAGTTCATTGCAAAACAGTTTTTTGCTCTCGCTAATCAATTTTGAAAACTGGAAATTTAGGAGTTTAGTACTCTACTAGCCAAAATTTTTAATTTGTTAGACTGATTCAATCAATGATTTGAAACATTCTGTGTGCTATAACTTTCTTAAAGCTTAAAGAACTTTCTCCCAGTTGTTTAACCACTGATGTACCTTGAGCAAGGTATTTGCTCCTATTTAGCCCACTTGCTCTTGGATACATTGGGACAAACCCAACAAGATGCACTACAGACTGCACTTCTTTCTCTTCTACTGATAGTGTCTGATCACACAAAGTGCTTAATTTAGAAAATAATACTTTAGTTGCTTTAAGGAGGAAAGTATTAGATTGTTTAGTATCTTCTATATCATATACATTTTAACAATGACCAGACTATGTATCTGAGACCAGTGTCCAAATGCTTCTTGAGCTCTGTCAGGCTGGTGCTGTGACCCCTTCCATGGGCAGCCTCTTCCAGTGCCCAACCACCCTCTGGGAGAAGAATTTTTTCCTAATATCCAACCTAAACCTCCCCTGACACAGCCTCAGATTCCCTCAGGTTCTGTCACTGTCACCACAGAGAAGAGCTCAGTGCCTGCCCCTCTTCTTCCCTGCACAAGGAAGTTGTGACTTCCCTGAGGTCTCCCCTCAGTCTGCTCTTCTCCAGGCTGAACAGACCAAGCCATCTCAGCTGCTCCTCATATGGCAGCTCAGACCTTTCACCCCCAGCACTATTAGTTTATAGAAGCCAATGACTTTTTTTTTTTTTAACCATTTTACCATTACATTTATGTTTTGAAACTACACTGGATAGTTCCAGTTCCAATCACGAAGATCCACCATTTTTTCTGTGTTAGAGAACACATCTATATTTTTATGATCAGGTTTCATCATATTGGATGCATTTTTCATAATACAGGATTATTAATTTCCAGGATCTCGGAAGTTTCAAACTACTTCAATTTATTTAGAATGCAGTATAATAATTTCCAGTAACCACAATGTGACTAAACCTAAACATTTTGTCTGTTCTGCATTTTACTTGCTAAGAATAAAATAATCACTTTCAATTATAATAAATTAAATTCAAATTAACTTTGCAATGTACAATGAGACTGAAATAAGTGCTAAGATTAAACATATACAAAGCATGTAATTAATTTTAGGAAACAATGTTTTCAGGAAACATTATTTGCTTTGAATAACTCAACTGATTGAAAATAATTCTACTTTGAAGTCATCTGGCTATATCAAAGGGTTAATTTAAGCAGGAAAATAAATTTTTGACATATGACTAGATAACATGAGACTCAGTAATAAAAAATGCAAGTCTTTCCTCTGCTGTTTCTCTTCCAGATTAATGAAACTTTTATGTTTGGTATTAAGTTGTGTCTTGATTTGTTCCATTACTGCTGTCAGGCTACTTTTCCACCCCCAAATACTGCTTGGAATACTGCTCTAAGATAAGTGATTTTACTGGTGGGACCATAACAAGAACAATTTGCTTACACAGATATGGATATGGTAGTCTGCTGCTATGAAATACCCAGGCTAGAGCTTGGGCATGGAGCTGAAGTACACAGACTAAGGGCAAGTGAAGACCAGACTCAAAATATTGCTGCTTCTCAAAGCTGGTTTTAAAAAATCAGGAGCACATAAACAGGAATTTCTCCCTACCTCCCCACTTCTTTTTTTCTTTTCAGGAAACATCAGTGTTCTCTGTCCTGTTTAAAAACTCAGTTTTTCAAAAGAGAAACGGAACAGTATATTTTCTAGTTCTCATGACTCTGAGTCTTAATTTCATGAGTCTGAGCCTTTCTTTACTGACATCACATTAACACAGGAAGGAGACGATAATGTTGCTAGTAGTGAAAAGACCTATGCCCTACACCAACCTTGAAATTGGGCCTTTGTAGAAATTCTCATTCCACATACTTAGAGAGCAATGAGAGATAGTAATTGTTCAGATTGGAGCTTTTATACTTTTTAAGGAGGAGAAGCAGCAGATACTATTCTAGCCTGCTGATGGTCCTCCTTACTATTATCAGTGCACTTTAGTACATGGTAGAGAAATGTGGTCATACACTCCCATGTGCTAACCAAGTCCCTAACTTGTACTCTTGATGTGGGATCCTATGGAAATCTGTATTCACCTGATGTCTGCAACACAAAGTAGCACGCATGGAGTCAAAGGCCAGTAATAGGTTCTATGTTCCAGCTGCTCAATAACTTCTCAGGATTTACAAAACTAAACTATAGCAGGCAAAAGTTACTTAATTCTACTATTTAATAGAAACATTCCAAGATAAAGCAGCATGGAAAAACTTTTTGTGACCTACTGCTTTTATTTCCCCTTGTAGACATTATACCATATGTAAGTACTCTACTACAGAACACTCATAATGTTATTTCAGTTTTTTTATATCTAGGCTATTGATACCCCACATGTTAGATCACAGTTTGCCACTGCTGTAATCTGCTTCAGCCAATCCTGGGACTTGGATGACCCCAACACAGACCTGTAGTGACTACAGTCCCCAGCTGCCTGCAGCTCACCTCAGTATGGCACTGAGATCCTGCTGTTGTCTACGCAGAAATTGTATAATCCTGCATTTACCATGATCATGGTAGTTTGTTACCTGCCTGCCACTTTCTCACAGCAAGAGCTGCAACTATTCCAATCCATCTGCAAATCTGGGATTAGCTCAGCTCTCTTGTGAGATGATCACACTCGTAACTGACAAAATATTTCACTTATAGGCCCCAAATTCCAACATGGAAGGAAAACCTTGAATCCAGATTGCAAGATGTGGAATCACAGGTAACTTTTCTCCTGGCAAAGATGTGAATTAGTTTTCAAAACTCAGGTGATCAAGGTCCAATATGACTAACAGATAATAGGTAAACCCATAGTAGTTAGTTACTGCATATTTTCTAACAAGAAATCTTATTGCAAATATTTCTCAGTTAATGATTTCGATGAAAAAAACAACTAGCATTCAAGCTAACTATAAATTGCATCTTGGAATTTAGGTAAATGGAACACATACAAGCAAAATCTTAGAACTGAACAGATAAAATAATAATAGTTAGAAAAACATTGTTCCAGGGCAAAATTACTCAACCTCTACCCTCAAAACAAAGCACAATTATAAACAACACACTTTGAATTATAAAGCATTTAAAGCCTGTTAGTCAGTTAAATGGGAGAAAACAATCTGCACTAAAGCTTTAAGGGACACTTTGGTACAATAACATCCTCATTAAAAAATAAGGATACATCAAAATTCTTCAGTAAAAGGTTAAGTGTTAGTCTCTGTGTAGTTGATAAATGTTGGGCTAATCTAATCAGTGGCTGTAAGAGGCAATGCCATCAGCTAGTTGCCCTGACCTGTGCTTCTTACGTTTTTACAAAAGTCAGATTTAAGAAAGATGTAAACTTCAGGCCTTTGACCTAGCAAGGACCTTGTTCGTGCCAGCCTGGTGTTCTGCTAAACAGACTGAGAACTTTCAGCTGAAATCAGGAACATGTGCACTTCACTAATACAACACATGACTTGGAAATTAAAATGCAACGTGATCAAGTGCTTTAGGATATTTTAACAGTTAAGAATGCAGCTAGGGAAAAAAAAAGCTTGTATCTATGTTTTGATTTGGGGAGGGGGAAAAGGACAAATTAAATTGCATTCATTTTCTTAAAATACAGAGAGAAACAAAAATTCAGTTCATTAGCTCATGCATGACTGACCTAGAGGAAATAAGGAGGTTGCATGTGTCTTTATGACATGTGTCACTTATTAGTAAGTAGGTTTTACTACTTCCAATTGAACTAAGTTAAAACAAATTAGATGGTAGTTAAATTACAATCTAAATATAAGAAACCCAAATAAAAATAGCAAATGGCATTTTAGTTATCAATATTGTTTCTAAATGCAGTTGATTGTTTCCAATCATATCTGTATTGATTATTTTCAAGTATCTGAGCACCAAGCTTTGCCAGCTGCTGGAATGGCAGTTTAATACTACATAAACTAACTAGGACAGACTTTTCATATATACCATTAACTTAATCAGAATAATTTATTTCATTCCATTTTCTACTGATAGTTACATGTGTCTCCAGACATTACATATGAATCTGGACTCTGTATAAAACATAATCCATCCACCTCTTTTGACTATTATGGAATGATAGTACAGTAAAATTGACAGGGAGACCTAGTGATCCAGTTTCTAATTACTGCTATCATCTCAGATCAATGCTGAGATCTTACACTTGATAATATAAGAAAGATGTTTGTAGTATCCATGAAGATTTTAATTTAAAAAGTGTGAAGATTATGTATCACTATTTCACAGTTTATGTATCATTATTTATCAATAAATGTATCTACGCATACATACATACATTTCTTCCTTCTCAACTACCTACAAAATGACAGTCTATCTACATTTTTGGCACATGTATGCTTATCTCTTGCATTCCTGGGTTTTAGACTTCTGTGGAAACTTGAGTAGGAAGTAAACTGTTCAACTTGGATTAGCCAAAGATGACAATGCTGGGTTAAAGAAACTAAACAGAGAGTTTATTTTAAAGAAATAAACAGTCATACTACCTTCCATTAAAAAAAGACTCTATTTTGATATTCAAGCACAGAACACACTAACTTATGGATCTCCATCTTGTATTGGAGGACCAACCAGAAAAAGTGACTTTTGTTGTTTTTTTTTCCTTCTGTCTGGAAGATGCTTCTCCTGATTTTTGAGTACCAGTGTCTATTTAATTCATGGTCAACCTACTTCCTTAGTTTCCCGAGAAACAAAAGCACATATGGAGAAAGCAAATGAATTATTGTACTTACTGGATTGGAGGGTTTAGAGGATTATTAAGACTACATATTGGGGAAGTACAGTTCACATAAGTTGTATTTCTTTTGCAATTAAAAATTTTAGTAAAAACATACAAAGTCTTGGTTAAATGTAGTTTAATCATATCTAACTATATTTACTTCCTCTCTGTGTAAAGCTTTTTATATTGCAACCTATATACTGCCCCAGTTTTTCCATCACTTATTTATATCTGCTAGTACACAGGCAATGACTGCTTCTTTGGAATAAAATAAATAAATACATTGCAAGACTGTAGAATGGGCAGCTAGCATTACACAGTATAAAAGGTCCTAGACATATTTTTTTTAGACATTTTTTTTTTGGTGAAAGAGCTCTGCATTTACAAATTGAACACGGTATATTGTACTCCTGGTAAAAACATCTCCTTCTGCAATTTAATAAAGAAATAGGGCAGAGCAGGAAATTTTACTAATGGCTGTGAATTTAAAAAGAATTCTGATTTAGTAACCATGCAAACTAAAATGTGTTATTCTCCACTTTGATTTCATTAATTCAAAGTAATGGGCAGAGTATAGGTGGAAAGGGTTTTATATTTGCAGATGACTTTACACTTAAGAAAACCCAGAACAATGATATGCACATCCCCTAAACCCGTGTGGCAGTATCTGCTGTAACAGAAATACAGTTGATATGAACAGATCTGTTTCCAGTTTTGGTATAAATGTTTTTGTTCTGCATTTCTATTCCAGTGATACTCAATGCAGGAATTGAGATTGTCATTGACTATATTGGTTATAGTTTAGTCAGACGGAGAAAGAATTAAAAAACCAGATTTTTACTATTTCTGTATAACTTTCCATGAAAAAAAAACCCAACATTTTCTTCACCGATTTTATGTTGTACTTTTGACACAGGAATGGCAATATTTATAAGAAGTCCTGAGTACATAGTAATACATAATCCTGCCAAGTATTCAAAGGTCTGATAATGGAAAAAAGTTGCATTATTTCCCTCAAATTCAGTGTAAAACCTTATATATCTATTTAATGCCTTTCAGAATTTAATCAGCATTTTCCATTTGACTTTCATTGAAGAGTACAATTATTTAATTCAAGTTGCTACAAATATTATCTATTCTAGATAAAACTTTGGATAACACTCTAGATAAAACTTAAAGAATAACTTGTCATGACTTTTTTGATCCTGAGATTTCTATATTTAGCTAAATTAATCCACTGCATAATGAAATATTCTTCTATGTCCTCCATCAGAACTAAATTGTTCTCATTCTTTCGCAAATAGGTGTTTCTTGCTACAAGGCATAACTTCTGTCAGTCCTTCTAAGTTCTAATATATTTTGTGAGAAATGAAATAGGCAATGGCCTTCAAAGAAATTAAAAAAAAAGAAGGAATCCTCTTCCTCTAAGACCAGCAACTAAATGTGATGAGAGCACTGAAAATACCTCCTAAATCAAACTTAGTAATGAAATCTCTTATTGAAGGAAAGATATAAAAGGCATTATGAGGGATACTTTTTAGCCAGCAATGTTAGAAGATCAAGGTATTGTCACTACACTGAGAAAAAGTCTCCCAGACTCCTGGTGCAATTGAAACACAATCCATACTTCTATAAAATACACTTTCTTTGACCTTCCCTTTTTGACTGACATACCAGTAGCAGCCCTTGTTAGTCTTTGTATCCTTTGCAAAGTTCCAGCCCTTTGGCCTTCCTGACCCTGTCCCTACACAACCATGCAGTATCCCTATGTTCTTCCCAGGGTACCTGTACCTGCTTCCTCTGTCTGTGCATTTGCTTTTTGCCCCTTAGTTTGACCAGCAGGTCCTCACTCAGCTGTGCCAGTCTTGCCTTCCTTGCCTGATTTCTCAGGTGTGGAGATGGAGAGCTCTTGCACTCTATGGAAAGAGTCCTTAAAGATCTGACAATTCTGTTCTGCTCTGTTCAACTCCCATCCTGTCCCCTAGGACAGTTTCCCAGAAAGTCCTACTGACTAACTCCTTGAAGTGTTGAAGCTTGAGTTCCTAAAAATTCAGGGGCCTGACTTTACTCTTTGCCTGACCCATTTTCCTTAGGACTGCAAACTTCACCAGCGCACAATTACTTTACCCCAGGCTGCACTTTATCCCACTCCAATCTTGATGTTCCTGACGAGCTTGCTTGCATTGGTGACCATCACTACTGCATCCCCTCTGGTAGGTGTGTAATGCCTTCTGTAGCTGGAGCAACAAGGGTTCATTAATAGCTTCCCCTTGACTGGACAGCCAGTACTAGACATCAGCCACAGCATTCCCTTTGCTGCCCTGGTGTTTGATTCTTACCCATTAACTTTCAACCTGCTTGTGGCTGTTTTTCAGAGAGAGTTCTTCACACTCAATCCATCTCTGATTTAGAGGGCAACTTCTCTTGTGCAGAGCAAGCACCATGTCCATCTAGCCTTGGCATGTCATTCCATAGCTTAGCACAGGTGAGCCTGATCTTATCCTCTTCCTCCATCATAAGAGGGGGAAGCTCTGTCCTTGAGCCAAATTAACCCAAAGACCCTCTTCTCTTCTAGAGAAAAATGAATCCCATCTGATGCCAGCAAGCACCCTGGTGCTGTGTAGATCATACCATGATCAAACATCCCAAAATCTTGACAGTGACACCAACCATGGACCCACATGCTAATAGATGCTTTAGCATATGTTGATGATTTCTTTAATTCTGCTGGAGAAAATTCCAGAAAATAAATAGGCAGAATACTTGGCAAACAGATAAAAATAAGTACCAGAATAAAAGGAAATTCAGGTGTGGACATACTATGCATAAAAGATCACCTCATATGGGTGAAGTGGTTTTTTTGCTTGTTTTCTGGAGAGGGGAAATACATTTATTACCTCTGACTCAATGACCCATCTTGCAAAATGACATGGTCCCTCAATTTACCAGCATATTTCCCCAGAAAAATCATTACAAAACAAGAAATGTTCAGATACTGGGAATCAAGGGCCAAGTTCCTGGCTGGCCTAAATTAAGTTTCCTTCAAATCAGGAAGGAAAAAATGAGGAAAGGGTGATCGATATAGATGGGGGAGCAGAACATGTGTCAATAAAGCAGTCTTAACTTTTTAAATATGTCACAGAAAGGTTCTATCCTAAGACCTTTATGTAAGAGAGAAAACAAAAAGCTCTGCACTAGCTTTAAAATCTCCAAGAAACAGAACATTTGGTAAAATGAAGGAATCAGAATCTAAGAAAAACAGTAAAATGAATATATTCAATCCTATTTACTAACAAAACAATCTCTGCCAAAAAGGACAAATTGACACTTCTCACAACATCTGTGCTCAATTCATAAACACATTTAAAGAATTCAGGAGCCTGCATTAGGAGTTCAGAAGGCACAGTGTGGTACTGAAACAATGATTTAATCATATTTTGACTTTTATCTCAACAAAAATAAACGGGTAAGAACCATTGATATGAAAAAGCCCCACAACCAACAACACCAACCCAACAGACTCCTGAAGCCGTAGATAAAAAGACCTCTTATCACTGGGACAGAGAATTGGTATTTAATTCTGAAAGGTTGTGATTTTTTAAAAAACGCACTGGAAAATCATCTTCTCCTGAGCAATCAAAAAAAAAAAAAATCACAATTCTTTTGTATCATGAGTAACAGTGTCTCAGATGTCAAAACCATAGAACCATTAAAGAACAAGTATGAAGAAATGAACCTTAAGAAATTTTAACTGTTCAGTGGGGAGAAAGGACAGGATCAGAGGCTTTTGTTTTATTGGTTTTGTCCATGAGAAATTAAGTACTTTACTTGTCCATAAAAGGATGCAGGCCAAAATCATAAAGAACATGTTAACACCGCTAGCTTGTAATCGATGCAATCACAGTATTACTATCTAAATTTTTGTTTACTTTTCAACAGATTGGTGTCTGCAGATCATGCTGTCTTACACTGCCGTTCCTCTGTAACCTTAACCATTATTCCTACTGTGTAAAGTGAAGCACAAATTTAAGGTGACAAAGCACCAGTTGGCTGATGTGAAGTATGCTACGAAAGCAGAAACCTCTGAAAGCTTCACAGCCATTATGAAATAACTGACCTATATGAAACTGCTACCATGGTTCACAAATTTATTGTCAGGTTCCAGCCTCTAGCTGTTCTCTGATTGTTCTAAATACTTGACAAACTGAAGCCTTTTCACTTTCCGTTGAAATTGCCTCATCTCCCTGTCAGAGCGCCATGGGGGACTCCATTACTTTTCTGACTTCTTTCCCCTACTGACAAGTCATTTAGCTGGCTTCTTGTTGTGAAGGCTGTCCATGTCAAATTAGCCAGGGCCCCTATTGTCCTTATTACCACTCGAAAAGCCATCATGAGTAATGCTACGGGGTCCCTCAGTTGTCATCATTTGTCAGAGAGAAAGGGAGTGTGGTTACATATAGCTGACAGGTAATTTCAGTGTCTACAATTACCCCAATTAGTCTTGTCATAAACAATTCGATAAATGCACACCAATACAAACAGATAAACACACCAAGGTTTCTCACTATTAATGTTATGTAATGGATAAATCAGTGATATAACGCTATATTTTATTTATTTATTTATTTGAACTATTCTCAGCTGCAAGCTGGCAGTTGCTACCTGGTCAGCACAAATTGTACTATCTACTTTCATTAGCTCATCACCACAGAAGAATATGAAAGGCTGTGACAAAATTCATTTAGAGAGAGCACAAAAGAGCAGATTGCCTAAAGCAGGTGTTATAACAAAGATAAAACAAAGATTTTCTTTTGTCAGTTCAATGCTGCAATGAGCTTTAAAAGAGACTATTTTGTCCTTAAAAACAAACATAACATAGGAGAGCAACAGAAAGAGAAAGCAGTGAAATACATTCCTTGCTTCCCACCATTTCCCAAGTCAATCAGCAGGTGGGTCTTCTAATAATATGTGCATCAAAGCCTCATTTGCCAAGTGGTCACAATATGAACCAAATTATTTCCACTTTTTTTTTTTCCTACGTTTTTAAAAATATACATCTTGCAATGCCATACAGCTCTGGAAAGATCTGATAATTATTCCACATAATATACAACATAATCCCTGATGTTCCTCCACAGAATTATCTGAGAACAGGTTTAGTAATTCCAGCTGCTTGGACAGTCTGGAGCACTGTGCTAAAGTCTTTTGGAGCATAAAATATTGATGATGTTGACTGCTCTTCTAAAATGCCAGGTAGACCTGTTACAAACACAACACTGAAAAAGGCAGCTTTAATAACATTTATATTAAGCACTGAATTACACATTGCTAAGCTTATCCTTGTGATCCACCTAAATAAAAATCTTGACATCTCCAGAGTCCACAGCACCCTGTCTGTTTGCTGACCGCAGGCTGAAGTGATGGCTGGAAAACTGAACACAGACATGTTGTTGTAGGAAATTGCTTTTGGCAACTATTTGTTCAAACTCAAGTTTTTTTTTTAAACCAACACTAAGAACCCACCAGAAAACAGGACAGGTCTCCCTAATGAGTAATCTATTTTAGCACAGTCTTGTCTAGGCATGACAGTTTACTGAGAGGCTTGAAAAACTCGTAATTACCAGTGTTACAGGGCAATTAATGTATATTACACTGCACTACTCATGGCAGCAACTGTCATTTTCTCAATAAAAATGAGTACTCTTCAGCTAAAGGTGACATTAATTGGGACTTTAATGACTATGCAGAGGAGCTGAAGCCAAATATGAACAAAACAGCGATTCAATGAGCGACTTCAGAAACGAGAAAATTGTACTAAAATGAGATTAATTGCTGTTTAGAAAAAGGAAAGAACCTAAAAAGCTATTAAATTGCAGGGTTTGGGTGCCCGGGTGATGGTTGTGATGTTAATCTTGCATTCTCACAGCAGGCAAATATTCACTAAATTCAGAGCCTTTTGACAGCAGGAAAAATCATGTATGCTTAACTTCAATCCATCAAAAATATATTTCAGCTTTTATCAGTGTTCTAAATACTTCTGCAATTTCAAAAATTACTGCTCCATTCCTTGGCTGTCATCATGCAAATGCGAACACTGTCAATATTGCTATGAAAAATTCCCTGGCTTCAAAAGGCCTGCTTCGGTGATAAAGAAAGAAAAACGTGAAGATTAGAATTGCAAAACACACACTACTAATATAACAGAAAGCAACAATAAGAATTTAATGTTTAAGTTGTGAAAACTGCTAAAATAGAAAATGATGGGGTATTGTTTTAGTGTGTGGGGAAAAAAATAAATCAAAGAACTCCCCTACTCTCTCATAAAATCTTTAACGCTTACAACTTTATAGATAATTACTCATTGCAAATAATTAGGATATAATTTTGCAGCTTTAGTTCAGGTGATATAATTATTAAAACTGCTCTGTAGTTTCTAAAAGCCTTTATCTGTGGTACTTAATTCTTTAAAGCAATTATATAATTGCTTTTCTTTATAGCCTTTTTAACTGTCATGATGACTGTATACATAAAACATTGCACTTAAACTCTGACATATAAGAGGGATAAACATAGCTCTGATTCACTATTCACTTTGAAGTTATATCTCCTATAACTTCAGATTTTAAAACAGAAAATTAGTTTATCCTGTCAGATTAAAAATTGCATATGGAGCATTCACATATCTTAAGAAGCAAAACTTCTCTTCCACCCAAACCCACAATAGTTGCACCCTGGAAGAGACAAAAATAGAGCTTAGTTTCTTATAATTTCCTGTTCCATAATCAATTCTGTTCATTCTGCATCTTTAGAATTAAACATCCATTTCATCCACATTTAAAAAAAAAACCCTAGATACATTAAAACATTCATCTCCAAGTGCTGCATCCACTAGGTACTATAATATACAGGTTTCAAAGACAATTAACAACATTACATCTATTAAAACCTCTGAAATATTCATTCAGAAATTCCACTATATGTATATAAATGTCTTAAGTACAAAGATCATGGGCAAGCAAGGTGGGCACTTAAGGCAGGCACTTAAACCAATCACTGTGTGCTGAATAGGGTCCACAAATCATCATAACATTGCCTACTTTGCATACAGCACTTTGATGATTAGTCATCTCTTTATTTCATAGTTCTTCCTTAAAGTAACTGAAAAATACATGACAATGTTACCATACCAACCTTTAAGCTATCCATATGATTAATGAAATTAATTGTATTTCAAATTTCAAACTTGATGATGCAATTTTTTGAATGAAACATTGGTTTTTTTGCAAAGGACAAACACAACAAAGCAATGCATGGGCACTTTGTGCTTGAGCATTTATAGTTTGAAGAATAACTTTCCTTCAGGTTTCAATGATTCCTTCAGCATTAATGTCTCCAATACATGGATTTATGAAACCACACTTTGGTCAGCTGGTTTACAAGACAGTGTAACTCCAATGAAATGGTTCTTGTAAAACTGTTAAACAAAATCTAGAATTTGACTCTGAAACACAAGATCATCAGGTTGAATTTGATACAAACCTTTGACAATAACAGTGAATCCCAGAGTACACAAATACATTATTAGCACCTATGATACTTTTAGAATTTTGTGTTAAAAGGTTTCTTATGAACTTTTCAATTACTAGGCTCCTAGTAATTCCTAAATAACAAAACTATGAACCTCTTGATTTGAAGCCAAGCCTTGCAAACCACATGTGACAAAGGAGGAAAGATTCCATTAGGAACCATTGACACAAGGAGGTAAAATTCCAGCCCAATGCAATTAGTGGCTAAGTACTCACTGTCTCTAGAAAAGCAATTATTTCATCCAGAGAATGCTACAAAAATTATCATTTTCCATACTATTTTTTGTTCTAGCTCAGGCACCCTGCACAGTCTGCTGGGGAAGTAACAATTATGTGTGTTTTATTGTGTTAATATTTTATTCTGGAAGTAGAAAAAAAATGTTATTTTTCATGCGGAAATTGTGTTTCTTCTTCCTCCCATAATCAAATGAAATATGACTACTAACAGTAGTATTGTTCTTAAACTTTAAATGAAAGGGCCCTGAACTTGGACTTTGGAAAGTATCACCTCAAAGCATGAAGAGAGGTAACTGCTGAAAAAAATCTCAATTTTTCCTCTTCTGCAGAGGCTAACACACATAAAATAGCCAGATCGCAGTATACACAGATCAAAGGAGTCAATTACATTGAATTTAAAAAAGACTGGCTCTGTTTTCACAACACACACATACTCACTCTGAGTTTTATAATAGGAATGGCTTAAATTCCTGTTAACAACAGGAATAAACTCACTATCCCAATACTTTCCTTTTTCACCTCCTTCTTCTCTTTTTTCCCCAAATTTTCCCTTATTTAATTTTCTTCAATTACACAAAATAATTTCAGATGTTTTAAGTTCTTATTTAAAAATGCTGATCTGTAAACATTTTCACAAGTTTTTTTCCTCTTCCCTTTTATTCAAAGCATGAGCCTTTCAGAATGTCATGTCCAGCTGAAGCTGATCATAAAATTAGAAGGTATTTTTTTTCCCCCTCTTAAAAAGTGGCAGTTTCCCCCCTCATTGCATGTATTTAGAAAGAGAAATTTAAGAACTGATGCTCTAAAGTACATGAAGGACATACACCTATTTAAAAGCTGCAAATAGTTCTAGAAACTCCAAGTGAAAAATCATATAGTCTACATGACAGATCCCACATGTCCTTTAAAGTTTCAAAAATATTTTAAGTATCTTGACTAGAGAAATAACTTAATAGGGCTTATTGGTAAAAGTAGTAAACTTAGAGTTGGTACTATCAAGATGTGTGTCATGTTGAGTTAAAAAAATTTATCAAAGCCCAAAGAGAACTGAGAAAACACATTAAAATGAGTGTACAAGTAAGGAAAACAAAAGCATGACACATCTTTTGCTAAGGCAACAATGAAAACCTATTACTAACTCTCTGTGAGACCATGCCTGATACACAGATACACTTCATACAGATTTTGATGTAGTCAATGGAATTTGCATTGTCCTGTAACATCATATACTAACTACTGATCTGGAAAAGATCAGAATCCAGAGAAGTGCACTGTGGTACCAGAAGAATTGTTTCCATATGCAGAAATGCAGATTCATAAAGTCCATAAGCTTTGGGCAGTCTATGCTATGAATGCAGAAAACAAAGGGGATCAAGTAACAGCTGTAACTTAATGTAAAGCTCCTTGTACTGCCTTTGCTGCCTTCCCTAAATTTTTTTAAGGTTTCACAAGTTTCCAAAATCAGGTTTATCTCATTAAATCTCAAAGTAAGAGTTTTCTTAGCTATTTTCTGTTTCAGTTCTGAAACATTGCAGAGTGTTTCTCATTCTATCTTCAGGCTAGGAATCAAACAGTATTATGATTTAGATCAAAACCATTTGAATAAAAACAAAATCCCTAGAACCCTGTCAAATGGCAGCACTAGTGTTTCCCCATCAAATACATAATATGTTGTTCTAATACTAGCACTGTCAGGATGGGGAAAAGAACAAAACCAGTTATTTGTAATGTAGGATGGTAGACACAAAACTTATTATGTGCAGACCAGGCCTCTAAAAGTGAGAAGATGATTACCTTCCAAATCTGGCTACAGTCAGTATGGTTTTGCTAGAATATTTGTCTTGCTATTCTTGCATCTTCCATAACCAACATAATCTCCAGGGTCATAAATTTAACCAGCAGGTTGCAGTTCAGGATGATATCACAGCTAAAGTTTAGATACACCACAGAAGAAAGAGTTGCTCCAAAATAAGAAACAACTAGAACAATAAATTATTTCATTAACAAAGGTACACAGTTCAATTATTTTTGTCTGTTTTCCACCACCAAATTTCTATGAATTTAATTTTAAAAAAGTAAGTATCACTTGTGTTGCAAGCAGAAGGGTATGCAAACCTCCCCTGGACTTGATGTACTGCTTTAGTCTATGTTTCACCGGCCCAGAGCTTCTGAAATGTTTCAGCCTGAAAATGGCTTTCCTGCTGCTGAGTATTTGGGTTTTATTTTAGAATTGCACTTGCATGTCTTACAGATTATTTTCCAGAACTTTTCTATAGCTGTTCAAGGAAGTTCCCAAGGGCTTTGAGTTTAGCCTCTTTAAAACTTACACAGGAGAATCTTATTCAGAAACACCAGCTTAAGCACAACTTCAGTGAGTACATCTACTTACTTCTTCAGTGCATTTCCACAGGTCTTGTGAAATGCAGATAGGCATTGCATTTATGGGTACAATCTTGAAATATGAACTTGAGAACGTGGCAAGAGGATTTGAAGAGGTGTCTCTCTGCTGATGCACTCCACTTAGAATACAGGTACCAGATTCTCTGGGAGTCAACTCATTATGAGCATGTGGTGTACATTATCAAACCAACAGTGGTGGAAATTTCATTGCTGGTAAAGGTACAAGGACATTTTGAGCCACAATTTTAATGGATCTTTTAAAGCCACACTTGAGTTCTTCCCTTTTCATGGTGCACAAGCCAGTAACATATGGGATGACAGATAAGATCCACTTCTTGGTATGTCTCATGAAAGCTCAAACTAATGCCAGGGCCTGTACCCTGACAACTTGCTCTATGTATTCCATAACTAGGTAATTACCAACATAGCTAAGTGGAGCTCTATTCTTCTCACCCTTCTTTCTTAATCATTATAATTTTCATTTATTAAAAACACCTATAGTCCTCTCATCAGTCTTCATTTGGAGTTCTCTCTGAAGGTCCTTATATCTGAAATGTTTAAATCTGGCTAATTCTTTCTTCAGGGTGTCATTATATTATTTACTGCTTTCTCATTTCATCTACACAGATGAGTTCCCTTAAACGCGTTAATTTCCTTTAAATATAGAAGCAAAGTACCTCTTCATGAATTTGATCAGCGCAGTCTGCTCTGTTTATCTCCATCCAAAACAACTCTGCAAAGCAATCGTGTGACTATTTAAGTATGTAATTTCTTTCTTTGTATCTGGAAAGTGGAGAACCGTTACAGAGGAAGACCTATATGCCTTTCACGTTTCCATCATCTCTCTCCATTCGCTAGCAAGCTGTCAAATTCCGCATTGAATTGGCAAACCACCTTTATTCTTTATCCCCAATAGCCTCTCAAGGTTAGAAATAATTCTCAAAAAGCATTAACAAAAGCAATCTGTTATTTTCCTCTAAATATCTCAGCTGTCAAAACATGAAAAATTTAGCAGGCTTCTGACGTACTGAGATCAGTGAATATTTTGCTGACCAATATTATCTTACTGCCTCTTCGCACTGCACTATAAACATTTGTTGACTTGTGTACTATACTTGAACATTAAACTCTGTACAACTAAGTATCTCTTGCTCTGTTCTACAGCAATTTCTAGCATATTTTACTGGAACTTCTAGATGTAGTTTCAATACACATTGTAAACACTAACAAAGATGATGTGTAATAGAAGATGGAAAGCTAGCTCATTCCTAAGCCACTTCATACACAAACAAAACATCTCCAAACATGAAATATAAAAACCTGGTTGAGAATTTATTCTTAATCCATACTGCTTAGAGGAATGAGATGTTTTTAAAACACATACTCACAGAAATATAATAATCATATCATCAAATTTAAGGAGAATAATGACATAAAATACCAAATTAACTGGTCCAAATTGTGTCTTTCATTCTGGACAGTAACTAGTCTGCTTTGAGAGAACAAACATAATGAAACAAATCTCAAAATTCCATCTTCAATATATCTGCTCCACATCTCTTTTATGCAAGACAAATAAAGATTTCTTTGAAAAGTCTTTCTCAGCTTCTAGGTATTTATACTTCACCTCACGTACCATTGAAGTCTTTTTTGTTATCATTAATAGCTATAATATTATGTTTAAGTACTCTTCTTGTTTTTGAAAACTTTCAGTCACAGTGAGTCCCATAGTTTAATTATGTACGATGTAAAACTACATTAGAGGCTTTGTATTCCAAAAGTCAATGCTAGATAACAGCACAAAATAGAATTTTAAAAAATCACATTATAAAAGGCTTTCTTCATAATTATTTCTATTTCCTTCGCTGCAGACTTGCCCTTTAAGAAACTGGATTACTTAGGGGTGAGGACAGTATTTGAAGAGGGGGTATCTTTACCTCAAAAAGAGCACTAAAACCTCGGTTAAACTATTTCTGTCATTAAATATTGGGCTGAAAAAGGTGTGAGATGTGAAAATGATGAAAGTGTGAGGACAATTTTGCATTTTTATCCCCCTATTTCTGTGATTTTATCCCAAGGCCTACAGGTTGCAAGTGGCTTTTTGCTTTTGAATTAAGGAGACAATGAGAATTTAAATCTTTGATGGTAAATGCTAATATGTTATCCTTATTTGAATAAAAGATTTTAAGCCAAAACAGTGCTTGTATGTTTTTAACATGTAAGTTAGTACAGTTATTCACTGCTATACGTGTACAACGTGTTTGTACTTGGAAACAATTATGCTGAAAGCCTGAAATTTGATCATTGTATGCTGTGATTTTGTCCTAGGTAAAAAGAAGGGTATACCTGCAAAAGGCAGAAGGATTGTTGCCTGAATTTTTTTCCATGAGAATGGCAGATATGACATCAACTTATCTCACAAAATGACTATTTCTTAGTTTGGTTAAATCTTATGAAAACTTGCATAATGAATACTTAATCATATCATACTAAGTTTCAGCAAATAGAGATTTCCTTGTAATTGTAATACAAAGCAGGAAAACAGTAAAGTTGATTCCTGCTCCAATTTCTTCTCAAACTTCTTTATGAATGCTGAAGAATTCCTTTTCTTTACTAATTTTATGACATGAAACAGCAATTCAAATCTTTAGTTCCCGCTGAAGTTTTCTTTCAAATTTTCAGTTTGTCATCAGATTTTACATTCTAAGTGGATAAAGCAGTTATGTGGCACTAATATTCAGGGGTTATATATTGATAGTCTAAAACAAAGTCTACCTCCTTTGAACATTCAACTTGGTATTCACTTCCAGTGGAAAATACCAGCAACTAAATGGTGAAGTTTTAAATTATACAGCATATCATATTTTTTCATTCTCATACAAACAACATATAAGATTTAAAGAGTCAATGTTCAGAACTATGGCTTGAAAGAAAAAATACCTAGCATATATGAAAGAAATGTGAGAAGTGTTTATATATTGTCTAGTATTCCAAGGTATATTTATGGCATTTACTTTTGATAGGGAAATATTGAACAGCATTTCTAGAAAAGAATAGATGGAAATGGTACAAATATTTTAAAAAATTAGAAAATTTGCAATCTTCATGTATGTGTTTCATGTAGAAACATTTACAGACCTTATCAAGACATATGTGCAATAGTTGCCTTTAAGTTCCACTCATCTATTTCCAGGTTTCTAATCAGTACCAGATTATATTATGTCCACATTTCTTGAATCAGAAACATTCTTGAATCACTAAAATTCACTGTAAAAACTGAAAAAACCCTCAGTGTAACTATTTTCCTATTTTTAAACTGTTAAAAATCACATTTTTTAAAAGGCAAGGATAATTATTGATCTACTCTGATGAGTAATTGAGATTATTCTTTTTATTCTTTGCTTCTTCTGATCTTTATTCCTAAATCATGCAAAACAAAATGGGAAAAAAAAGGCAAGCATTTCTAGAAAATGCCTTTAATCTGGTCAATTTAAGCCTCTCTGGCTTTGGTCCACAGAAGCTTTATTAGTTTCCTGGGCTCCATAGTGGGATAAACTATTTCATGCATGAAGGGATCAGCATTGCTTCTTCTAATCATTGCTATTGTGCCCATTACAAAGCTCTCTGAACACCTCCCATGGATATCACATGGTATCTTAATCACTCCTCAATTAATAACTTTATATGCATATTTTGGTTCTGCCATTTCTATATCCATTACTTAGGATGATCCTGAAGCCGTAACTGAGTACAGTGAGCTTATTGTTATTTTCCCACTGCGAATATATTCTTACACTGAAAATGTCCAGACAGCAGTTTCCAGTTAGAAGGTGCAACAGCTTAATACAACAGGCAATCCCTTCCTAATGCCATGACAGAGGGTGGTGTCCTGTCTATTGTAACTACCCTGTAACTTTATAGAAGCAGAAAACACTTTCCTATGTGCTTGGATAAGCAATGTGGTAGCTGACACTGTTTACATGAGAGCATCAGAAATCTCTGCTAGCACCAGCTAAACCTTGAATACATGAAAGTGGTTTTTTTAAAGTCTAGGTTTGCTAGTCTACGACGTAACAGTCTTCTGAATGTAATATAGGTGGACTCAAAGAGGAAAGTAAGCCAACAATTTTTGCTTTAAGGTATTAATATTTTGACTTTTGCTAACTCATCTTACCTTTCTCCTCAGTAGTCACCTGTACCTATCTAGTCAGCTTCCTGCCTCACTTTTTGAAGATGATGGGCATTAAATGTTAAGGGGAATACTAAAGAAACACAGACTGACATCATGCTGAATTTTCTCAATTGCAGAGGAAAATACAAGTAATAGGTGAAGATTCTCCTAGGGGGAAAGTTTTAGTGTAACCAAGTTTTCTCACAATCCATTTTCAGTTAAATTTTACTCCTCTTGATATTACATTAACTCAATGCAATCTAAAATCCTGCAGGGAGAGAGAAATAACTAACTATATTTAGCTTTTTCAAAGTTACCCCTCTAATTCCATTCAATCAGTCTTCAATTTTCCAGGAATATCTAAATTCCAAAATTTACATACTGTATGGTTGATAAACAGCATCCACTGCTGGATACAGGCAGCACCAGAAATCTACGTGAAGTTTGCTATGCATCACACCAGGACAAGTGTGTAGATCAGTATTTATCTTTTGCAAAATCTAAATGCCTAACAGGTTTCCCATATAAAATATATTCCTATATAGATAATGAATATAAACTGACATACAAAAGGCTTGTTTTCCTTATCTAACTTCTATGGACCACTTAGTTATAGTCCAAGGACAGAAGAAAAACCCATGCTCAGGTAACACACAATAGCATAATGCATCTAAAACAGCAAAGCATTTATGTAATAAATGTATATTCAAAAAACTAAAGATGAAAACCAATTAAATGTTTAGCAAAGTGGAGTCATCAAAACAAGAAGATGTGGGATGTACTGAGACCTGACTAGCACATTGCAAACTACTTAGAAAAAGGAAAAAAAAAGTGCTGTCCAGTATCTTCTAGTTACATTTGTGAAGGAAGGCAATAGAAAGCATAACCAAGTATGGAAGATGTATGTACCTCATCAAATAAAGAGTGAAACTTTCCTAATCATGGAAAGTGGACTATGACAA
Organism: Agelaius tricolor; assembly: GCF_023055355.1. NCBI lineage: Eukaryota > Metazoa > Chordata > Aves > Passeriformes > Icteridae > Agelaius > Agelaius tricolor. The sequence goes on along the minus strand of NW_027269265.1, from coordinate 30,478,217 downwards.
AGAGATGAACATATGAGTGGCTCATACAAGGAACAGAGCTTGGGAACAGAAAGGAAGGACTTCAGAAGGAAGAGATTGCTTTTACAGCCCTTAAAGTAAGTGCTCCAAAAATAACATATTCATAAGTGAAAAAGATGACAATCTACAAGCAACAAAATGCATGAAGAGAATTATTATACATCACCATAAAATAAGTGATGCAAATAACAAATTACAAGACAGAAAACCTAATTTTGAATTGGTATGGTTTCAAACTGGAAAGAGATATAATTTTAGGATCATAATACAGTTTAAGTAAGGTGCAGTCTATGTTCAGAGATCAGATACCTACAAGAACAGGAAAGCCACAAGAATTAATGCTACTAGAGATGGTACATATCAATAACACCCACTGAGTGATTCTATGACACAGTAATACTGTGGATGGCAGCTTTGGTAACACTACAGGCAGCTTGCAGGAGTGGAATAATTTATCAAAAACTTTTAGTAGGGGCCTGCAAAATGCTGAGGTTGTTGAAACGGTTTGTGTACAGTCACACAAAATACTACAGAGAAAGAAAAGCCAAAATCATAATAGGTGACTACAGATCTAAAGATTATTATTATTATTGTTATTATTATTGGTAAACACAAGCACATAAGTTATTTTTGTCATCTGGTTTGCCTTAATCAAGAGCTAAAAATTCATTTATAACACTGTACACAAATGTCATGTTTATATCGATATCATATGCAGCTTGCATGAAAAAGTATACATTAAAATGAAGAACAGCAATTCACATAATAGTTAAAGACAACCAATAACAAAACCACAAAATTCCAGTTGTCAAACATAATTTACTATGTATATTTCTTCTCTTCTCTGTTAAAACAGTAATTATTAAAACTAAAGTGATATGAGTGAATGTTTATGACTTCTTATTAAAACCCCTGACTTTAGGCAGTGTTCATTTAAGCTTTAGGTTAACGAAAATCATGTAGAGATTTCTGTGCGATGGCCTAGTGACTTTATATCCTCTTGTCAAACCTCAGCAGTTTTATTTGTAGTGATACATGCCGGAGAAGGTTGGAGGTTAAAGTTGATAGGAGGGCCAACAGGAAAGCCAACCAACTTCTTTCAAAAGATCACAACCTTTAACATATTAGGATCTGTCGGGTAACTCTGAAAGCATACATTTGTGTACTCTTCTATGAACTGATCCCCAAACTCCAGACCAATAGGGCTTATAAATACCTCCCTCTTACTACTTTCCTTACTTACATTGTTCCTTCAACATGCCCCTGCTGTTTAAGTTATTATTTTAGTTTTTGGTATTGTATCGATGTTTAGTGCTTATTGTTAGATTTCAGAAGAACATTTACAGGTAGATAAAGTATCTTCCTAGTTTTCTTCAGCCCAGTTTTCTCTTTCATCCTTAAAATGTAAGAAAGGCTTTCTTAATCTAGTTAAACTAACATTTGTTAGATGGGTATTTACTGTAGATACCCATGATGGGCACATGATGCAGAAATGCAATGATAATTTTTTTCAGTTAAATGCATTTGGTAGCATTTAGACAATAAGCAACATAGTAAACAACTTTTCTCCCCTGTGCATCTAAAACATTTAACTTGCAGGTTTACTGAAACCAGTCTACAGTGACATATTACTGCAATCATACAACGTTGCATTTTAAAATGAGCAACTACTGCAGAAACTCTGCACATAATACTAGTGCTGCTGCATGAGACCCATATAACAGAAAAATCTATTATGCTTAAATTTATATTTTATAAAAGGGTAAGTACAGTTCTAAATAAAATTTAAACATTTTTAGGCATCAGACTTGACTTTCAAGCTTCTCCCAGTTCTCCCTACTCCTTCTTTGAAACCCTAGAGAAGAACATTTGGCAAAGTAAAGATTCTGCATTCCACATTTCATAGCATTCAGCTATTGCTACAATTTTAATTATGCAAAACTCAATGGGCTCTAATAAAATCTGACTAATCTGACTAATACTCTAAAACAAACATTGTGAGCTACTGAAAGCAATGTTGTACACAAATTCCCTCATGTCATAGAAAAGACTCATGCAGTACAGGGTACTTTTTCATAGGTAAAACAACACCCCATGATGTTAACACCTTTTGTTTGTCTTCTCTGCAACTAATGACAGTCTTCATATTTTTTGTTCTTAAAAAGTCAACTTTTTAAATTTCAGTTCAGACACACTTGTGTATCATAGCAAATCCAGGGAGAGACTACTATAGATGTGATACAAGAAATATATCAACAGCAAGGCACAATTTTGAACTATTGTTAGTTCAAATATGAACTATATGCATATTGTATCCACAAAAAGGAGTATTATAAGATTATATTATATTTATAGTTCATATTTTAGTTAAAGTTATGTAATTCAGACATATACATGTACTCTGAGGTAAGATCTACCTTACAGCGCAGACATTTCCCTGAGATTTACACATGAAGGGGATTCTCCCACCACGCCAATTCCACAGACCCAGGTTAAATTTGAGGTCTGTTAAAGTCAAGGAGAGAGCAGAGGCTCAGCAGTGCAGTGCTATTACCTCTTACTGGTCTTGTGGCAATTAAGTTAAAAAAAATCTGCAAGTAAGGGTATTAATTTTCAGAGCTGCACATGATGATTATACAGAGAAGGAGCAGGAAAACACAGGACACAAAAGACAGTACAGTGAGCTTCTACAAATGGGGAAGGCTTTGCCATAGTAGTGAGAACACAGACTGCTCTCTCTGAACTCCTGGACATACTCCTGGACATTTTACAGAGAAGAATGATTTGAATGGTAGTTTGACGTGATTTGTGTTTTTCCTAAAATCCTATCCTTTATCTCCTTAACACAAGCCAAAAAATGTCTGGAATTTTATGTAGCTTTTATAATGCTTCATGCCAAAATACAGATAGTATTTCTGGATTATTTTTCTCTTCCTTGACACTCTATAAATGGTACCAAGAAAATTAAAGTTATGAGAACGTCTGTGCTTAGGTTTACACTTTTGCTACAAGAAAAGAAATTTTTCATAACAGAGCATATTTTTATGTCTCTATCTGTAGCGTCTTTTACCTTGAGTTTTAAAAAAACCAGTTTAACCTTGCAATATTTTTACGCAATATCGGGCTTTTACAAGTGGTGAATGTTAAATATAGAAGCAACAAGTAATTTGCTTGAGAGAACAAATGAGATCAACAATGGAACAGATTCAAAGCTACATTTACAGCTGTTATAGCTTACCCTGTCCATTGTCTGGAGGCACATGCATGAGAATCAGTTACTAAGAATCATTATGCATAACAATATAAATGAAGACCTTTATTCTATCTTGGCCACTTTACTACTTGCATCATGAAACCCTCAGCTTGTATTGAGGCTAGATGTGCTAACTATTGGGCAAACACATAAGGAGCTAGAGTTTCCCCTACAAGAAGATTAAACTTTTAGCTCATGTGCACTCCTCTCTTGAATGTTGCATTTTGATGTAGTAAAATGATACAGAAAGTTTACTGGTTTTAATAAAATGTTAGCACTAAGGAGAGGTCTTTAAATACAGGAAATTGACTTTTAACAAAAGAAAAAACCACTACCATGTGATAGTAAGTTTTACTCAGTAAGAGCTTAGTGTGCCTACCAAAGTTTACAGAAGTTGCTCCAGAAAACCAGTCATCTCTGTATGAGTCATGGCAACAAAAGCAATAAAACCCCAACCACACAAAACTTTGGTAAGCAGACAACATTATCACTAGTAAAAAGGCAAGGAAGCAGACTCCCCATTTGACCTGAGTTTCTACTGAATTTACAAGCCCAACAGAAGTGATCAAAACTAATGATTCTGCAGGAGGTCATCAGTTTCAGATTAGAGAATATAGTATATATATTTAGATAGTACAGCATAGTCTACAGAAACATTATCACACTAAATAGTCCTACCATACCAGGAGGGATGAGTGGAAAGAAATAGACACAACCAGCTGAAAACAGAAAGGACTTTGATAACAGGATGATGTGGGGCACTTCTATGTCAAAAATATTGCCAAAGCTAACCATGCATGTGTCTGTTGCAGCTTGGGTCCTGAGTCCTCAAGCCTAAGGAAAAGCAGCAATGAAAGAAACAGAGAGGCATTTTTGTACAGAACTGTGACAGACATTTGCACCTTTTTAACTCTCTTTTCCACATGCCCAGTGTATTTTACAGAGCCTGTGCTATTCATTTGTGCTCCAGTTCAAGGTATGTGAGCAAGCAGACAACAAATCCTTACTTTTAAGAAAAGAAAAATTACCAGCTCCAAAAACAGGGATGCTCTCCATTTTTATGATCAGTCAGTGACAAAGTGAACACTGATATGAATTAACAATCCAAACTAAGTTTACAAGAAGATATAACAAGACCCTAAATACTGAAGTCCCATTTTCATGATGAACAAGTTTTATGATGTTCTTGGGCCAGTAATTTTAACTAAAAAATGGAGAGAGTTTTAGCATTTGCTGAAAATGCACTTTGGTGAAGTTGATTTATCTCTAAAATACCTTGCTACACAAAGGCAACTTTCACACAGATTTGTTTGGTACTTGGCTACAACAAACTGGTCAAAACTTATTAAAGTAAATGCACCAGAGTGAGGGAAAAAAACTTACAAAAATTTCCTCAGGAAAGCACCAGGCTTTTGCACAGCAAAGGTTCAAAAACTTTAAAATGACAGCAGTCAATGCTGTTTATAAACCACTGCTGGTCATATGTAAGTTAAGTTGCTCTTAGTTTGCCAGAAGCAGTAAAAGTTGGAATGCAGAATAAGTGCTTGAATAAACTTTTCAACACACCACATAGCCAAAAACATTACTAGCAAATGTGATTTTTTATTCTGGGAGAAGAAAAAAAGCAGAAATCAGAAATATACTCCAAAATGTATTTCCACAGTATATAAGCCAGGCAACTATGATGAATGGGAACCTACAGACTCTGAAATAGGCAACTGAACTTCTGTTAGTATAGGAACTGTATTGTTCTGAGGGTAATTATGAGAACATAATTTTACATTAAGAAGCTAAGTATTCACCTTATATTTTTTTAAAAAAAACACCCTCATTAAAAGCTAAAACTAGAAGAACCCAAACCAAGTAAAATCACACAGTTCAGAAAACATGAAATATCTCTAATGTGCTATTCATAGTCTGTGATTTAAAAGCTAAAGGACATACATTTACATACACAAAATGAAGCTATGACTGCTTTGTGGTCTGCAGAGTATTTTCAGTAATTTTTCCTTATCCTTGGAAACATATATTCCTCTTAATACAGCAGCATCCTGAAATTTTATAACATTTTGGATTTCTTTGAAATGAAAAGTCCATTTTATTGTTTTTTAATTAAATCTATTTCCCTGAAAGGTCTTTAAAGGCTCTACAAACTACCTTGCATTTTATTATTGCTGACAGTTATCTAAACCACGCTTGAATGCCCTCTTTATCCTTTAGTGAGCAATTGAAAGATCATATGCTAAAAAGACTTGTGCTTTCTCTTCTTCTAGCCCTATAATTAAGGCATTTTAATACATTTCTTCATAGTCATTAAGAGAGCACAATGTTAAAAATTAATGAAATGAGACAATTTTGAGTTTAACAACCATAAATACACACAACATAAATTTGTCTCAATTGTAGATATGAAAAAAAAAGCCTTATTGAAATCACATGATGAGATTACTGAATTGTCAAGATTTTGCCTTTGCTGTCTAAGGGTATTTAAATGATGTATGGTAGCCTGACAATACTCCAGTGTTGTTACATACCATACAAGAGAGGTAAACATTTCTGTCAAACATTCAAATTCCATTGGGTTTTTGTTTACCTTATATAGATGTCTATAAAAAGAAGTGGTATTGCTGGATGATGCTGAAATGGGGGAGGAAAAAGGAAAGAGGAAGCAAGACAAAGGCATAGGAAGGGAAAAATTATCATAAGTCAAATACAAAAAACCTGACGTATAATGAAAAATAATAACACCCACTTACAGCAGTATGTTAATGTTTATAATAGAATAAATAGGATTGTCTTAATTTGGATTTTTTCCCTAAGAAACAGAGACCACCATATTAATGTATCACATATTTTTGCAACACAGTTATAAGGGGGTTTCTTTTGTTACATGGTGAAAGAAATTCAGTGCTTCTAAGTACATCATCACTTCTACATACACCAATTAAATACAGGATGCAACTCTACTGTAGATACATTAGTACTGAGTATTTCCAAAAGAAATTACAAATGAGAAAATTATACAGCTTATATTTTAAAACTAAGTTAAGTTTTTCAAGGCTTAAGTTCTTTATGTTTTCTCATCTTAATTTAAAAAAGATACAGTGTAACACAGAGCAAGAAGGTAAGGGAGGTTTTATTCTCTTAAGAAAGATAAAATAAAAAAAAAGGGAAGTTGCTCTCCAGAAGATTTTTTAGGGTTGTCAGACTGTTATATTATAAACAACCTTATTAGTCCTTTATAATTACAATAGGTACCTCTGGACAAGATCGAGCAGACATGACAAATGCTTCCGACTTCTTTTTAAATCGAACCTGGAAGGTCATCGCTGAACAAACAGAATGCTGTACAACTGGGGCCATAAATTGTGAAAGCTAACAAAAAGGTAAGTTTTTTGATATTAAAAAGTGAAATTATTCTGTTCAGAATTTTCTGTGCAAGAGCTGGAAATAGGAGAATGAAATAGTTTAAAAAGAGTAAGTAGGTTAAGAAAAATAAATCTTTAGAAACTTTATTATCAAAAATTTTTTGGCAGTTGAACCTGTATTTTACTATGAGTACAACATGCTTAGAGTAGTTGCTTTATTTTACAAATATTGTCTTATAGATAACACCTTAATGAGTATTTATCCACATTTGCATTTAATTTTTTACAGCACTATGATGAAAATGTAAACAGTTAAAAATAAAACCAGTCAGTCTCAAATCTATGGGATTTGCTTGCTGCTATCCTCACATCAAGTCAGTAAAAGGAAAGCATACTACTGTGCATTTTTCTTAACATTTTTATTTTGTTTTAGGATCATTTAACAGTACTGGTAGTTTTGGATTCAATTTAATTTGCATGGAGATAAACAGTAACTTAAGTGACTGGAACTGGAAACCAGTTGATGGATTCACTTTTAAATCTCATATTTCAGTTTGGAGGGGAAATGTAAGGATTGAATTAGAAAGCTGTAAACTCTTGATGAGAATTAGTGGTATAGAACAGAAGAAAACGAAACCTTCAGTTATTTTCCTTACAGTTAGGCTGAATGAAATTGTAAATCAACAAAAGATTTGGACAGCATTCAAATCAACAGCTTTACCTAATAAAAGTTCTAACAGAGCACTGAGCATACCATTTGAAACAAATATGAAATAAATATGAAATATGAATGACTTTAAAAAGAACCAGATGAGAAGCAAACAGTAAAATCACCAAAATTCAAGCAAAGGAAATTTGAACTGAAATGTATGATGGGCAATTAAGCACCTATTTTGACAATTCTAAGTGGTCAAGTTTTTAAAGTATGACACAGAAACCTTAACCTATCTATATATGAGTGATAAATGAGGCATTTTGTGTCATTACATTCCCATAAATCACCTTCTTTAACTGCTGATGGCTTTTATCAGCTCTAACCTTTTCAAGCTTCTATCAGAGTGCTAACATTTTCAACTTTGACACATATGCAGTTTACAAATTCTGCAGCTGATTAACTCTGGACAGAAGCTCATTGCCATCATTGTCTTCTTCAAGTTTGGTTACAGCTTCAGTGTCTCAAAAACTCACAGGCATCCTTTGTATGCCAGAAAATACCACTTCACTTTGTTGGGCTGGGTTGAAAAGGACCCAAGATATTTCTTCTTTTGAACTAAGTAAATGAGAATATACTTTCAAAAGTAGTCTTCTACAGAAAGACTGAAATATGTGTACTTTTATTTAATTTAAAATAAATAGCACTTAAAAAAAAGATATAAAAGTAATATGTTTCATTCTACATGATTTTATAATATAAAGAAGCTTGGAATAAAAAAAAAATTGACTACACAAGAAATATTGCTGTAAAAGTTGCTGAGGTAAACAACACAAAAAAGTTGAAAAAATTCCAATTATTGCAGTGTATTGTAAATATGACATTACAGAATATGCAATTATAAACTGACATGGGCCCTTAAATTATTTTGTGGGATCCCTCACTAAATTCCACTCTCAACTATTTTGTGAATTTTAAAGATTATAAATAGCAATATCTTAAAACTATACATTTCAAAGATTCAATTTCAGCATTCCAGTACTTAGAACATGAAATGAATTCAACCATGATATACTCAGAATACAATAAATGAAAGAGCAGAAAAAAAGGAGGAAAAAATGTTTTATCCTATGTAAGTAAACCTAGAGATTTCAAGGAAAACTAGCTTTCTGTAGGAATTAAAATTCAATTACCTATTTGACTGACACGTTCATATTTTGCAACAAATAGATGATAAAATAGTTTATAAAATCATATCTAGGTGTTTGTCTTACAAAACATTTTAACTTGCTGTACTATTCCAACAATAAGAAGACGGCCACACAGTAGCTCTTTCTACCTTAATAGCATCAAGACATAGTAAGAATGGTACCAAAGCTTTAATCTAAACACTTGTATTTGTGCTATTTTTTAAATTTAAAAACATGCAGAATAGAATTGCAGATGTATTTTACCTATTGAAACAGCAGTGACTCATTCACTGAAATGAATCTCCAAGATATAATCTAGACATTGAAACAAAGCCCAGGTTTAAAGAGATCTTGTCTTTAATAATATTAGTGAGACTGAAATTTTTATGTTGGTTGTGTGTGTACTGGAAGCCTGGTACTTCAGATGGTATTAGTTTTGATAAGAGCTAACTAGACATCAGACCTAAATAATGAAACATGAAGAGACAGGTTTGGAACATGTAAATAGGAATGTCTGCAGAGATTCTCATACAGCTGATTGTCTCTTGTTGATAAACAACACATCTTAGAAAAACAGTGGATGAAGGAAAAATTTTTGCAGCATCACAACTAATTTAGCCTTGTAGTTCCAATATTTAAGGCTTATCCATAAAAAAAATGAAAGTTCTTTATTTCACTAATAATGTCACATAACAGAGAAGCCTGCAGTTACACTTTGACAATTCAGATGTAAATCTTGGATGTCTGTAAGTATTCATGACAAAGGCATATTTATCATTTAAATAAAAGGACATGATTTCCTGATGTTCATATCAAAGACTAGTGATGGATGAGAGCATGCTAATCAAATGAAAAGAAGGAACACAGATGCTTAATATTTAGATTAGGAGAGGGAAATGAAGACCTCTTTAGTCAATAAAGATCTAAACATTCATAAAGTATACACACAAACATATTTGTAACTGTATATAACACACTGTGCATGCTTAGGAGCTTGATATATTCTCTAGCAGAAATGCTACAAATGCTAACTAGAATAACTGCCAATTTACTTAAGGGCAGAAGAAGCCACAGAACACTGATGTTGATAAACTCCAGTTAATTGCTTATGAATTTATACATTCAGAAGCAATTTTAGCTTTCTTCTATTAAAATTCAACAAGTAATAAAACAGAATAATGTAACTTTTTTTTTGTAACTTGTTTTCTAATGCCTTAGTTCTAGGTTTAAATTATACTTCTGTAACATCTTCCTTACGTAACTTAAAACCGCATAAAATCAATCTAAATATTACTGAAGACAAAAATGTAGACTACTCAAATGGGATGCAATATGGCAAGACAAATGTGGAACTTCAGAGCCAAACTTTATTGGAAACTTTTACATTTTTGATACTCAAGTCACCTTACTTTAGTATCTTGCTTTATGTGTACCCAAATTTTATCCAACTAACTATTTATTAGTTTAGGAATGAACTAATAAATATCAAAAATAATGTTTATTATCACTAATAAACATCAAAAATTTGACTTACTGAGCATGAGAGTCATGACCACTGCCAGTGAGACAGCGCAACGTTTGTTCAATTTGCAAATCCATATGCAGTGGCAAGGTCCCATGAGGTTCAATGATACTTTCACAAAGTGTTGGCAAATGATGATAACATGCAAGTCCTTAAAATGCATCTTTCTCATACTCCTTTAAAGAGGTGGTAACTACAAAGAAAATCCCTCTGATACTTTTCCATTAAAATTCTGAAATGAGTGAATAACTTCTTGATATCCTCAAGAAAGTCACTCTAGTTCTGAACATAGAAAGAAAAGCCTCTTTGCCAACTGGAGAACTATTCATCAAACATACTTGTTTATACCTTGCAGTAGTTATGAAACAAACAAAGTACTAAAAAACTGAAAGTAATTTAAGAAATGAATCCCCATCATACAGTTTCCAAGAATTTACAAGAAGGAACATTTTACAATCTCTACAAAAGTATGTAATTGAACATAAACTGGTGGTACTGAGGCAGGAAAAATATTCTTAATGCAACAATGTATTTCTTATTGTTAAAATAATTTTTACCAGACCAGAAATGCATTTGAACTTAAGAATTATATAATGCAGCATTTTAAAAAACACACAAACACCAACAAGCATTTTGCTCTGCCACTCCGAAGCTTTATTAAGACACAGCTGATGATGTGCCTAATGCAACTTATCCAAATATCCTCAGTGCCTTCATTAATACAAGATTAGTGTTCTAGGGAAGCAGATTCTTGTGCTCTGGAAACAGGAATCCATATTGTACAATCACTCAGAATAAACAAAATGTAGGAAGTTTCAATATATAAATTTCAGTCTCACCTTTCATCAAAAGGAATTCTCTCAGAGCTCTCACAGATGCTGAATAAAAACCTGGTACACTATAGTGTATTTCTTTTTCCTTAAGCCAAGATTTAGGCACAAGGAATTTGTGCAACTGAGTGGAAATGTAATTCCTGTCCATTAACTGCCCAGGGACTACGAATCCACTCATTTTGTACTTCAAATAACTTCGATTGTGCATTAACCTCATCAGTCTCATACTTTTAAATGCTTTATTTACTGAGTCCTATCTGTAATCAGCTATTGACATTATTTATTTTTTCCTTATATTAGTACTTACAGTTTTGTATTCTATACATAGTAATTTATCATTTAATATATTAAAGGCTGCTTAAGACAAACAAAATTCCTCCACCTCTTGGACTTTTTTTGAAAAATTTACTGGATGCTCAATATATATAATATTCAATAGCATGTGAGAATAATTTTTATGCAACTCTGATAGTTAGAAAGATAGATAACTCAATTATTAGATCATCTATCAAAATATTCAGATGTGTAAGAGGCTACTAAAAAGATTGATGACTGAGAAAGTCCACTGATTCTCTAGCCATCATATCCACACATTTGGCTAGACAACATTTTTCGCTGCCTTCACAAGCAAGCTTCATTACCCATCACTCCACTGAAAAGAGTTTATTATGAGGCTGCCATCTTGGCAAGACTATTATTTAGATGATAAATGTTGGGGGAAAAAGTGTGTCTAGATATTTTTTTTTAACATGAGCTTTTTGACAGATAAAACAAACAGCATCTACATTTCTAATTAACTTAAATTTGGCATATACAAATATAGGTCAGTAAAGCTATGATATGCTACTAGATTATCTTCTGTCTGAATCTTGCCCTTAATTTGCAAAATGTAAATTAACTAATTAGAAGAAAAGCAGCATTATTTGTGACAAAATGCTGCTTCTACTTTTTTTGCTTTGTGACATTTACGATCAACTATAGTCCTTCATTCTAACTTTTAGTAGATGGATAATTATGGTCAAACTAATTTATTAGGCTTTTAGCATTGTAACCCAAATAAAAACTTGAGATTTCTAAAGGCAAAGAAGCACAACAACTGCAACATGTAGCTAAATGACATACTTGCCAGTTTTACTTCATTCACAATATTATGCTCTTAACATATCTTGCATGTATACAGGTACGAATATTTGCACTTTCAATGTTCAAGTACCTGACTCAAAGGAAAGTCCCTATTAGTATTCTTAAAATTTCCTTGAAATCTCTGCATCCCTTCTGCGTGTGATGCACAGTAACAATAATACTCTGATGCTTTGTTCATTAGTACTAAGAGTAAAATTTCACTTCAGATGCCTGTTACCCTCTTCAATTGTTATTTGAAAGAAATTAGACTAGCACCTCCAGAGTTAGAAAAAGGAAGAGGGAGCTGATCATTCTTGAGTTTCAGCCCAGCAACTTGACCTTGTTAAATAAAAAAATATATGATATCATAGCTCACAGGAAGGAATTTTTTTTAGCTTTGGATTTGTTTTAACTAGTAGTAGGTAGATAAAGAACCAACACTAAAAGATACATTGAAAATGTTGGATGTAAATGTCAATTAAAAATTACAAGGAATTCTGAAAGGTAAGGTCTGTGGGGGGTTGACATTCTTTGACATAGTGGAGTGTGTGCAACCAGGCCTTTGGCAAGAATAGCAGGATCTATGCTGTCAGCTCTTATCGTACATAAACTTAGATGCTTGTCTAATCTGAATGAGAAATACCAGGAGAACTGGAGCTGAAGCCTTGCAGTAATATGGAAGGAAGCTGAAAATGCTCTATCTAAACTACACAAATTTCCTGCAACAACAAAATATTTAAGACAGTACAGAAAAATATAAGGGAAAGATAACGTAAACAAAGACATATACTGCTTCATTTACTATTTTTAAAGTCCAGGATGTAACAATCTAGTAGTGAAAGAGGCTTACATAAGAGCAGTAAATTATAATGAAAATCCCAGTTTCATGCCTGTATGAAATAAAATACCTAAGGAGAACAATGCATGAAAAGATATACTTAATATCAATCACTCAAATACAAATGATAATATTAATAAAATATGGCCTGTTCCTTCTTTGCTTTGACAAAAATTAGTTTTGATACAAAATAAAACAATCTACAATACTCAGCAAAACAATTAACTTATGCTATGCATAAGCCATGGTCTCAGTCAAAATGTCTTCATGCTCTGTTTTTCAATTGCGTAGTTGAAGAGAGCATGACAGGTTTAAACATTACTTATAACATTACGTTTGAGCTGGAGTAAAAAACATATTTTTCATAAGATACATGTTGATTTTTATACTGTTCATGTGTCATTAAATAAAGACAAAAATAATTAACATGAAATGCTATTGGAGATAGGCTGAATGTGTCCAGGACTTTGCCAGGTGCAGAGATACGCTTCAGTATGTGTTTGTGTGTACATTACATATATTACACTTGTATCTGTTATTCTTGCAGAAAAACATGGAATTTTATCATCTTCACAAAGTACACTACTGCATTTTCTACTAGAAAAGTAGTAGAAAATAGCATTTTTCACTGCTCTTGGTTCTCTTCTTGTCTATAAACAAACATATCTTACTCAGTGCTGCTAAGGTTAGCAAGTTGGCACAGTAATTAACTTTAAAAAGATAATTAGTTTTGAAGAAACTTACTATATAAAGTCCTAAACAGTAAAAATCACCCTCAACTCGCTCTTCAATCTACATCCTATTTTGTTTAAGATTAATTTAGTAATTCAAGTGGAGCCAGAAGGGAGAGAAAAAGGAGCATAGCAAAACACAGCATGTGTGAAAATCTACAAGCATTAGATAGCTAAACAAACCCTAAGTCCCTCGGTGTAGCAGTAAGGTCAAAACCTTTCAGCATTGTACCAGTGTGTCAAAATATGTCAACAAACCATCATACTTCAAGAAGAAGAATGACCTTTCAGTTCTTCATGTTTGGGCTGCTTTGGATACTGGGTATGCATGAACAGTTTTCCTAGCCACTTGACAACTGTAACTCCCAAGATTTCCTCCAAGTCAAGTTGCTACAATGGTTTCCAACTCACCAAAACAATTTTTTAAACCATCTGCAACTGAAGAATACTAAACTTGTTAATGGAACAGACATCCACAAACCCACAGCAGATCTCCCTCTTCCCCTATAAACTACAATCAGACAACACTTCTTACTTCAACAGTCTTCACAGCAACCTGTTAAACCAATTTAAAGAGGTAAACAGCAAAAAATGCCTGTAATTCTGATCTCCTAATTCAGTCTTTGCTCACAAAGAATTCATCCTTACTGTCAACTCTAAATGAATTTGAATGCAAAACTTTTCTCACAAAAATCTAGGAACACATTATCTGAGTTTGTGTTATGAAATACAATCTTTTGCATCATTTCTGTTTGTACTTATCTGAATTAAATACCCTTTTATTAATCGACAGGGCTCTATGATAATTTAATAATTTTACTATGACTTATAGCTATGAACTGAAGTCCCAAGATTAAACATAATGTACCTTTTAACAACACAATGAATCATGAATTTAGGCTTCCGAAAAGTGTGATTATTATTTTTAAATGACTAACGAGAAACTTGATTTTATTTATTCTTTCAAAAAAGCAGAAGCAGAGGACTAAACATTTAGAAAAAAAACCAAATGCTGGAAGGAATCTAGTAGAGAGATGACTTACCATTTTTATTCAAAGAGAAGATGAAATGCTTCTTTTTCACTATGTGAAATTGCCTTTAGTTTTATAACAGTGTCAAATATAACATTTTCCTATGCTTTTTCTCACCTATAGTAAAGTTTCTTTAGCTAATAATGACATCAAGCTATCTCCTGGGACTCTTTAGAATTACATTCCAGACTGTACATATGCCTTAGCCATGCTTGAAGAAGATAGAAAATTTAAATTGCTGTATTTGAGTTTATATCTTACAGCAAGTCACTGACAGTGCACCCACTAATTACTGTTTGAACCATGTGTTGATGATCTGTATATCCTTAGAAAACAGTAGTCATGCCTGTCAGCTCTGACTAACAGACTTTTACAGCTAGGACTCCAATTTTTAATTTAATTTTTAAAAAAGTTATAAAATCAGACACTATGGAGAAAAGAAAAAGAAACAGCAACATCCATCTAAACTCTAAAATAATTTACAACATGTTCACAGACCCCATTTTAAAATGCAATCTGTGTAACTTGCTGTTCATACTCTCCAAATTACCTTTGGTCACACTAACAATTCAATAGCTTTTATTCTCATAGTTACAACAAATACACCAATGTAGACCAGTGAAAAATGAAAAGTGTGGTGTCTACTACTTGTGCATGAAGAAATTATATTTTGTACATGGAGTTTCTTTGTTTACCCAGTAGCAGTGTAAGCTACAGTCTGCTCAGTGGATGCCACTGCTCTGAAGGAATAAACATACTGAGGGAAGTATATTAATCACTTCATACTAAGTTTGACCAGTATATAAAATAGCTTTTTTTCCTAAAACATAACTCTGCAAAATCAATCTGGGAACATGCAAGACCAAACTTGCTTTTACGTGTTTCTTTATTATTGAAAAATCTCAATATCTAAACAACACCTTAAATTAAAACTGTGCAAATCCACTGACAAGGTACACTTTGTACATTTTTAATGTGAAGCTTAATTTGAAGATGAGGTTGCAGTGCACCACTGCAATTGAAAATTGCTTAACAATACCATTGATGTATGAGCCATAAAAAACCTTGCTAAGCTGTCCCTGCAGAACTCAGAGTAATAAAAAGGTGTTCTTCTGCACTGAGGTGAACAGACATGGTTGACTGCATCTAGGGAGCTGTTCTGTTAAATGAGAAAGTGCCATTTCTTTCCTGTCAGTACAGACCAATTTAAGACACTCACAGATTTAGTTAGCATGAAGTACAGGATTTAATGAAATACACACATAACAGCAAACAAGCCCCAGCTATGTTCAAAGCTTTCAGTCAGATTCTGAATAAAATTCATCTTACATCTGTGACATGTGAGAAAAGAACACAGAAACCTTTCCAGGTTGACTCACAATTTTTAGATAAGGAATAAAAAAGCTGAACAGAAAAGGTCTAAATCCTCTCACTTTCATTCCTTTCGAAGTATCTAGATTTGTGTTTCTCTCCACATCTAACAGGTGATACAGATTTTCTTTTGAATTTCATTTCTGCTTTAAGTTCAACCAATGGATCAGGTTTAAAAAATCCTAAACTGTTACTTGAGCATCATATCAACTCTATTTGCTTGTTCTCCAAATAATCTCTCTTTCAAGAGGAAGTGAGACACAAAGGTGTAGTGAATTGACTGAGAATCTGGTTGTCTCTTGAGAGACCTCTGCATAGACTGATAAAATAATACAAAATTGGTTCACAGTTTGTGCGGTTACAACTGTGTTCTTTCATATCAATAGTTCCAGAGACCAATGAAACTTAACTCTCTAACCTACATGCAACCTAATCTGTCAACATGTGTTCATTAACCCAACTGTTATTATATTACAAACTACAGTAATTCAGAACTCATTTCAGAAGATGTGGCTCTGTCAGCTTGGCCAAGCAGTACCAAAATTAAAACTAACAGGATTTATTCTTTAAAAAAACCCACAGAAATCTGCCTAATTTCCATAATTAAACAAAATTTTTGATTTAGGGTGTAACTAATCTTACTATGGAGAGTTCTAGTTTCCTTTATATGAATGTAAATTCACTGCATTTAAGAATCAACCATTCTTGTACATCTCAACTTAGTATCTTTACACTCAAGTTATCAGTTTGAAACTCACTTCTTGGAGGTGCTCTTCTCTGATACCATAATGGATGCCTTCAAACACACCCTGTGCACTCAGAAAGTATTCCAGTACATCTAATGGTCTTCTTCCAGCCTGAGCTGCTCCATTTCCTTTACACTGATGTGCAGGTCAGCAATGTTTGCATCACAATCCTGCCATTCCCACCATTTGCCTAGATATCATATGTACTCAAATTTCTTTCTAAGTTTTACATTCAGTGTTTCACAATTTACTTTCTACAACTCTTCTAGAATACAATATCATCATCCAACAATTGACAGCCTTCCAAGTTTCCCATTACCTTGATTCAAGCTTTCCAATTCTCTGCTTTCTGGGATTGTCAAGTAAGAGCAGGTCCTTTTTCTATCAATCAAGAATGTTGCTGGAGAGCATAATTCTGCACTTTAATGATGTCATTGTCAAGATCTGGTTTCCCTTTCTCTGCTGCTTTCTATTGAACCTGCTTTTAAGGTATTTTCAAAGGTAATGCTAGCAATTTTCATATTCAGCTGAAATACTAATGGTCACCAGACTAGTCTCTGATATTGGAACAGAGACTGTTGCATGTTCACAAACTGTGCCATGTTCTCCACTATCCCTCTGATGGTCTCTTGTGGAAACTGAGAAGACTTCTAAATTTATGCTTTAAAAAAATCTGTTATTTAAGGTTTAATTTGCCTCACTATCTTGCTTAGGGTTCTAATACATAGAAAAATGGCATTGAAGATGAAGCATTGTGTTTAGTATTCTTTTAAGAGGAGGTGAGGAGGTGTCTAGTGAGGAGGTGTCTAGTACCGTGGAAAGATTTATAAATATACACAATGATGACTTTTAGAACAATAAAGCAGAAGCATTTTAACCATATTTAAAAGAAAATATCTTTACACCAATACCATCAACATCCCACAAAATTCTGTCTAGCACAACTTTTGTTCCCCCTTATACTGCAAATACTTACTACATTTTCAACTTGAAGATAATTGTAATTATTGCTTCAAATGTACAAAAGAAATACTTCATAAAAAAACCCCACTGTGAAACAGTACTGTCCTACTTACAATGACAATGAGCAATAATGTCCTTTATACACAAACCCCACTTGGTTAGACTGGGAAAATATTTTAACAAATTTGTCACTTTGTACATATTCCATAACATTACAGCAAAATCTTCCTTCTAAGTTAGGTATTAAAAAACTGGCATATAACTTCTGTACCAACATCACTTACTCTAGCATCACTGTAAAATCACCATATATTTTTGCTGCATGTTAAAAATTAAGATCTAAATTTTTCATAAATATTTCAGCACAGCAACCTGAAATGCTAATTAATGACATTCAAAATATCAGATTAATAATGTGTAGAGTCAGTAGAGTTTTATCCAATAACTTCTTTTTAAAATGAAATCCTATTTATCTATAAGGAAAAAGAACAGAAATATACCTGTTCCAGTAGCTCCAGAACTGGTCCTGCAAGTGGGCTTGGTGGCTACTTTCATCACCAAATGAGGCTTTACTTTCAATCCAGTGAATGATGTGTCCTTCCACAGCTAGGGTGACAGCAAAAAACAAACTGAACTCTGAAAATCACACTCAACAGCCTGTAAGACTGTGTCAGGGAACATTCTATTTACTCCACAATCTACCACACAATTCGTGCTTGCAACCAGGTTACGTATTTGTAAAAATTATCTTTCAAATATGTACATAGGGCATTTAAAAAAAATACCAGAAAATACTTCAAACAGATAATCACATGAATTTCAGTTTAATTACACCCTGTTCTACATATCTGCATTTATTCTAACACAAAGAGAATGTAAAAAAAAAGAGATTAGACTAAGAAGCAGTTGTAGTCTTCTACTACCCTTACTTTGCTGGAAGGAAGTTGTCAGATAAGAAATTGGAAATTTCTGCTGAATGATAAAAATAGTTAGATAAGCTGCTAAAGACAGACACTTGCCACCAATCCACAACGGAAGGTATAAGAAAGGGAAGGAAATTTATCCTGGACATGTGTCTGCTTCCTGTCTTTTGTAAAACCAATAATGCTTCATCAGAAAAGTTAGGAGTAAGAAGGCTTATGTGAAAAAATATGATTTTGTTTCTATGCTTTGGTATTTGCTTTGGTTCATGTCTTTCCTCATTTCTTGCAGGAGTGAACTACTAATATTAATAAAATAATATTTTTTTTTTTTGAAAAAGGAATGTCCTCTCTTAATGGCAATGTAATTTTGCAGAAGAAATCATGAGTATCACTCTAAAAGATCATTCTTTCTCCAAAAAAGTGTTGTTAGGTATCATTGTTAAGATCTTTAAAAATGTTATGGTTATTTTGAGTTACCTACAATATCCATAATGCCTTAGCATAAATTTAACTTGGAATGAGGTTTTCAGAGAGCATGCAAACCTAGAAGCACTACACAGAAAGATTACAAGAGGCTATAGCAGCAAATGATTGACCACAGACAGCAAAATTACTCAGGGAATCTGGGAAAATAACTCATGAAGTCACCACACTAAGCTCTATGTGCCACCACTGCCCTGCTCTCAGAAACCCAGTTAACTTGTGTAGGCCCACACTACTACATCCTTCCCCACCCCCAACACCTTTAGACCCCAGGAGATAAAACAGCTGAGGTAAAATCAGCTCAGATGCTATTTCTAAGAAACATCTGCCTTTCCTAGGTTTGTACTCAGTCATGAAGAAAAGAATCCAAGGACTGCTATACCTTAGTTCAGACAACAGGTAGAACATGATTTCCTCTAAGTCTCAGGTGATTACAATAACTTGAAAGAACTAATGCACTGTTATTATTTGAATTTGAGACAAATATATGTAAATGAATTATTACTATTTTTAACCTTCTTTCTAATAGGGTAATAATACAAAAATAATTTTTTGGGTGTTCCCTGGTTTCCCTTCTTAAGAATTAAAAACAATAGTTGCTTTGCTAGTTTCCTTTTGATCAAGATCCTGCATAGGTGGAATATAACCTCATGTTTCTAATATAAAAGTGGGTACGCTTAACACCATGTGTGTACTGTGTTTATTATGGTCCACATTACTGGGCAATGCTACTAATGTATGCAAATTTCTGAAGAGCAGGTAAAGAGGGAAGCAGGCTCTTTTCAGTGGTGTCCAGTAACAGGACCAGTGGCAATGGGTACAAACTTACACACAGGAGGCTCCACCTGAACATCAGCAACCACTTTTTCACTATGAGGGTGCTGAGCATAGGCACATGTTACCTAGAAAGACTGTGGATACTGCCTCCTTGCTGATATTCAAGTGCTGTCACATGGCCTCAAGACCAGAAAAGGCAGATGAACTTTAACATGACCTTTATACTTACTTTTTACCTTATTCTTTCTTGCTATTCAGGCTTTTAAAAACCAGTAAAGAACTGCAGAGTTGTATTTGGATGCAAAGTGATGGTAAAAGAATAACTGCACAATAACAAACCTTTATGCAATGACCTACAGGTGTAACGTAATAACCTTAAGACTATGAACTGATTTGATCTAGAATTAAAAGACATTTATAGCTATTTCAGAGTTTATTTCAGAAGGGTAGTGGGCAGATTACATTATTGGGAGCAGGGATTTGGGGGTTTTTAGTGTTGTTTTTTTGTCCTTTTTTTTGTTAATGAGATAAAAACATGCAGAGACTAAAGAAGAAAGACTATTTAGGATCAAACCTCTCTGACACAAACTAGAAGTTCTTAGAATGATTGGGTAACTCCTGAAGGGACTTATTTACAGTATCCTAGAATATGCTTCGCTTAAGTAGCCATAATATTTTAGATGAGCACTTCTACACAAAATAATAAAAATTCTTTTAAAAGACTTACCTATTGGCACTTCTAAAATAAAGTCTGGTGTTTTGTCATAACCCTTTGCACGAAGCTGATCTTCAGCTGTACGTAGAAAATAAGAACTACTGTTTATGAAACTATTCCATTAAGTAGACAGCAGCATAATTAATTTTATTCTAAATAAGAGTGCAAGAATTACTAATGCAGTCATACATATCTTTCTTATGCATGCAATGCTGTGTCAGATTAAATGAACCTTTGTAGAAAACCTGAAGCATGGATATAAAAATGCTTCTTTGTCATCCCTGCATTTTTATGTCTTCATTATAAACATCATTAATTCAAGCTGTCATACAGTATTTTATAACCTCCAAATATTCAAAATAAAGAGGTATATTCACTGATTGAAAGAAGAGTCTCTCTACCTTCGGATGTGTTAAGATTAATCCTACCAGCACCACAAATGTAGATATACTGTCGCTGCTGCCTTGGTTTTATTTTTAATGTTAGCATAAAATTGTTAAAGAAAAAGAGCAAGAAAAGCCTTCTCTCCCAGAAATTTATTAAAGTAAAGAAGAACCGTAATTTTAGTTTCTTTTGCATTCTGGATTCTGTAGAATTTTTCCAGTTTCTGAACATAGATTTAGACATTCTGCTAACATTATGTCTACAACTTTATTGTTTAAAAATATTAGAGCTGAGTATTTCAATAAATAAGAATGGATGAGCAAGACAAAACTGCAGAAGGGAAAAGAAGCTCCCTTTTAAAAAAAAGGAAAAATAAAAGAAGAAAGTAAAAAAGGCCATGCCACCCCACAATATTTTTAAACTATTGTCCTTGATTTCTGATACCATTACATTGGTATTTCTGAAACACCATTTCTCCATTAGAATTTGGAGTGACCTGGTCATTCAATTCCAGGCATGGCTTTCTGTCTTCACCCAAGCTCAACTAATGGCACTACCTAGTAACAAGTAAGGCTGTGTAGCCCCTTAACACCTTCTGGGCTGTTGACATTGTCATGCATCCCATTCGCCTTTCTACATCACCTTTGATTAAAATTAATGGTCCATTCTCACTGTTGGGTAGCTTATTTCCAATCCATTTATCAGGTTAGGACAGTAGTTTCATGGCCAATGTTCAGAACTCAGTTTTTGAATACTTTGTGCAAATCCTGAAAGGTCAGCAGTTTGAGTCCAAGTAACATTTTAATGACAAGAAAAACATACTAACTTAGAAATCAAAATACTGTAATATTGCCAAAATCAAACCCTCCCACTCTTTTTCTTTGAAGAATGTAACTCTTAAGTATTTTATACAGTGAACTAATTCTGAAATTGGGACAGAAGTAAATTTGGAAAGCTGAACATTCATGTCAGTGTAAACTGCAATAGGTGTTTATTCTTTTTGAGTGGTACTATAGTTTGTTTTTTTTAATTTTGAGAGCATTTCTTCACTATAAACACACTACACTAAATAGAAGTCTTTGCAATGTGGCACTTCATTATCACATAATAAAAGATTATCACTCTTATCACATAATAAGATAATGAAAAACATTTCTAGGATTTGGACACAGACTTGGTTTTTGACTAATTTTTGAAACTTAGATTGTCAAGTATACAAATGATGTTAAGATGAAGAAAATTCTAATTTAACAGAACATCTGAATAGAAAGTTTTATGCCACAATATAAAAATGAATTAATGTTCTATGTAATCTTTTAATCCTTATTTTAAAAAAACTAACAAAACAATTTTATCCAAATCTAGTTAACTTTAATTTAACAATTAAGAGCAACCTGCTCTTAATTGTTTAAAATAATCTAGCATAGACAATAGGATGTCCTGCCGAAATTTTTTTCATTTAAGAGCAATAGCAATAGAAAGGTCAGTATTTTCTTTCACATCTAACAAATGCTAGTACCACAAAATAAGGGAAATGCACCTTAAAAAACTTACTGAAAACCAAACCAGATGTAAACACGTTTCATAGGTCAACCTGGCAGGTCTCTGAACTGGAATCTGCATCAGCATTACTTTTAATATTCTTCAGCAATTGTTTTTTCAAGGGTGCCCAAATGCTTTTAAAATCTTTTCATACTAATTCATGGCAAGGAAAAGAACATGTTTTTTGTTTTATATCTGGTTCTAAATGTCTTCATGTGGTTTCTCCTAACATTCCATACTGTGATTAACATTGGAAAACATATTAAAAACCATGTTTATTATTGATGTATCTATCATGTGCAGAAACAGAGCTTTGCATTACTATTTCTCCAAGTGTTTTAAAGCTTTATAACTCTGGGGAAGAAATAATTACCGAAACTCCTCACAATCACCATAAAATTTTTGTTTTAAACCATAACACCATCAAAAAGAAGTACCAGCTTTTCAGCCCAGGTATGTTTCACATTGGTCCAGAAACTACAGAGGCAGCATTCTGCACCTCAAAAGATCTTTAAACTCCAGCACGGATTAAAAAATAATTCAGTAACTGCTCGAAAGCCAGCCCACAGCAGTTTTGACAGTTACATTTATAAATCCTCAGGTCTGAAAATTATGTGGAAACAGCCCTAATAAGTAGTTTGTCAACAGATACCCCATTAATTTAGATTTTCAACAAAACTGCAGCTTCATCTTTACCATAATGTCACACTCAATCAGAACCATTTAACACATCATTGTTCTTCTACTAGCCCTCCTCTGCTGATGCATGAATGAGCTACAACTGCAAATTTAAGATTACAGCAGAAAACACTGATCAGATTTCATGATTTATATCCACTGGTGGAAACCAAAGGAGGATAGAGCTCAATACCTCCCCATATATCTAAAAGCCTTCCTAACATATTCATGGTAAAGGTACAAAAATAAAATTTCTATACAGAACTTAGAAGCTCCTGCCATTTCAGTATGGCATGTGAAGCTGTGAGCCTATCTTGATAAAATGTTTCTATCGATCACTTTAATCTCAGGCAGGCCAAATGATAAAGACTGGAGAGCTGTGTTTTTGCTGAAGAGGGGACATGGTATATGAAGCACTTCTTATGAAGAGTGGATTAATAAAATGTAACTCCCATTAGTGTGTATAGGTTTCCAGTCAATTCCAGGGTGACTCTGAAGGTATTACTTCTGATCTGTAGGCTTTGAAAGCCAACTGCTCTAGAAACAGACAAATTCTGTCCAGAACCTAAAAAGCTGCTTCATGCTCTAAGACTCTACTGAGGCACTTGATATTCACTGTGTCCTGTGACTGTACCTTCCTCTCCTGTACTAGACTCTCTGTTGCTCAGTGAACACATCTGATACAAACCCCCTGACTATTCTTGAAGCAGTACAGTGGAATAGTACACTTATATGGGAACTGCAAAATTTCTGTTTCTTTGAAACATGTTAAAAAGTAATGGAATTACAAGCCATAAGCCATGTAAATCATAAGCCTTCTTCAAAACAGGAATGAAGTATAACGGAGAAAGCCTGAATTTTTAGACCTATGGGAAATACTGGCATCTCTTCTGTTTTTATGGTGTTTTCTTCAAGCAGTTTTGGAACTAGTTTTTTTGGAAAGGAAAGGTTGTATTGCAAGAGACTTGGTAGGGTTCATCTTGCAGATATTGGGAAAGTTTTTTTTTAAAGAATATCCCGAACATGTCTAAAACCTGAAATGGACACATGATCACAGACATAATAAATACAAATCTTAACATATCTTAAATCATGACTAAACAATACTTCACTATATATAGAATATGAACAACGAATTAAGCTCTCTCATTTCTATCTTCATATTCTAATAAGTTAATGCATTCTACATGTTTTAATTTGATACCACAAATTTCTTGGAGCTAATTTCTAAAGAAAAAATTGATGTTCATCCAAAGTCATGAAACAGTAAAATTTAAATGTGATTTTTATACTCCTTAAGCTTACATAAGCCAAATAAAATGATAATTCGTTGGGTTGAGGATCCCTTAGTGAGTCATCCAGTCCATTCCCTCGTATCGTGATGGAATTGATTTCATTACCAGCTTTGATAGATGAGTGTCAATCCAGCCTTGTATTTTTCATTGAAGGTGATTCAACAACCTTTCCTGGCAGTTTGTTTTACATTTATTGTTCCTAGAACTGTTTGGTATTTTGGTTTTTTTTAACCATCTTCTCTGCAATTACAGCTTAAGCCTATTACCTGTATCTATGCTCTTACACTCAAGTAAGAAAATCTGCCTCTTCATATTTTCATAGTGTCATTCGCAAGCTTGTAATTAATCCTCTCCTTTTTTCACTTTTCTCTAAAATAAAAGAGTACACTAATTCTGTTCCTTAATCATATGGACAAATGTCTTAAAAAGTTTAATAATGCCTTCTAACTTCTTAAATTTGTTTAAGGTTTCCAAAATCTTAACCTGATATAGCTTCAGGAGAGATCATAGCTCCAGGTAAACCCAGCAAAATTCACACAAATTTAGTACAATGCTCAACCATTAACAGAAGAGAGCATTTCACTGCACTGTCATCTCATCACATAAGGAATCCAAGATTTAAGAAGTCACTGTTTGCAATCACATTTACAGAATGGACCCTTTGAATATTAATCTTTGTTTCAATGGCACTCATGTAAAAGAAACATACTGCAGGCTAAAAGAAATATACTTCAGGCTAAAAGAAAAAAATGAAAGTAACTTCCTAACTAATTAATCCCTAAAATAAAACTTTAAAAATTGGAGTGTAAAAAAGAGTAATTGCATTAATTGGGAAGCAGGGGGCAAAAATTCAGCAGAAACTGCACAGCAAGGTAAATGAGTGAATCTTCTAGCAGTTCTTTAATACATAAAGCATTCTGAAGCTAATATTTCATATGCTTCTTCCTAAATCTCATAAGGCCTGGATTATGGCTAATATCTCATGACACCAAAAGTAATACTGCAGCAGATATTAAAGCATTTTTTTCAACTACTTATTCTATAAAATATTAATTGCAAGCCTGTGCATGTGCTGTATATATAGGGTATTAGGTAACTGAGTTCCTGCTCAGTTCTAAATCAATAAAAGATAACATATATAGCATCAATCATATTTTACTCTTCCTGTACTACCTAATATAAGGAGCATTTGGGCTGAATTTTGTCGTAGGTAAACAGTTACCAACATCTCTGAAGTTAAGAATTCACTGGATAGCCTCTGCTACAGATTCTTACCTATGAAAGAGAGATTTTTTTCCAAAAGCATTTCTCGCAGCAAGACTTCGTGCTCATGCCCAATAGCGCTGAAAGCTTTAGGTTAAGAAATAGAAGATTACTTTGGAAAAGAAGCAACTTCATAGAAACATCAAAAGTGAATTTATTTGCCTTCATCTGCATTTCAGAAGTGCCCAGTGATATGAACTCTAATTTTTGAAAATCCTTATAGTGATTTTTAGAAGCATACACAACTTTGCAAAAATCAGATTATTGTACCAACAGCATGCACTTTATAGAATTAAGACCCATTTAACCATCTCTATTCAGCATATTTAAGGGCAGTATTTCAATTTTTTTCTTTACTGTTTATTCTTCTAAATATAAAAGAAAGTGTGATCCTAAAACCTGCAGTAAAATACCTTTAAAATTGCACTTTACTGACAAGTGACCAATTCTCCAATCCAGCAAAGGATGAAACGAACTGGTTTTCTTTCTTTATATTTTGAAATTGATAGGTAATACATTCATCTGAAACATCTTACTGTAAAAACACCATCCTTTTAATTGATTTTTCAGAAGCATGAACTAAAGTCAGGGAAAGATGAAATCATATTTTATAGTGAAGTCCTTTTCACTTCACCAACAGCCTGTTGATCCAATGTCCTATTCCTTGGAATATGTAAAACAATCACCATATTAAATATTTTTAATATATCCTCTTGGAGGTCAAAGTTTTATTCTGGAAGCTTTTAAGAAGAATCCTATGGAACAATATGATAAAAGATCTTACGTTAAAAGCAGTTAAGCTCCAAATTCTGTTTAAAGTCACTTCTTAAAACTTAAACTACAGATCATCTTACTATTACAGTTAAGTAATTAACTTATATGAACCCTTCATATTGAACAGCAAAAAAATAATTCTATGGAATCACTTCACATGTATATACAGCTTATATAAATTGAAACTATGTATTATGTTAAACTCTACTAGCAATTTCAGAACAAAAGGGACAAATGAAGAATGGCAAAAAGGTAGGAAAAATATTGCAAACAGAATTTACAATGCACCATAAGCAAAAACACTTAGTCTATAATAATACCTGTTATTGATGTATGGCAATGACCATGGGGCAAAACTTGTAAATAACATCAGAAGCCATTTTCTACTCATGCAATCTAGCAGCCTAGTTTCCCGTAAGCATCTGAACTATTACTGAAAAATAGCCTCTTGGCATTTACAAAGAGGTTGACTTCATACTTTGGTCCATGCATATACAATTAGGTAGTTATATTTAAAATCAATATGCAATCCTTCAGAAGACATTATGCTTTTAAAACCTTAACTTTAAATTGATTTTTAACTATTTTATGCACCTCAAAATTAACATCTAATTCAGCAACATACTTACAGTAATGCACTCACATAGCTTAGTATTAAACTTTTCTGTACCAAAATGGAATTGAAGAACTCTTCATTACTCTCATTGATGTCACTGCATATTCAACAACCGATTTGAGCCAGAAAATCAGGAGGATATAAAAATCTTTTCTAGACTGCAGGCAAATAAGTCTTAAAAATGGTTCATAATTCTACATTGTGTCTTTGTTATTTTTAAGCTTGGCACTTTCATAAGACTACAGCCAGATTGCTCATCCACAAAATATTAATCTTAAAATTCTGGATATGAAAACCAGTGATCAACAACTGTTTAAAATGTGTGGCTTATTAGGTTAATCCATTTTCAGAGTACTTTGTTTAATTGTGAAGATAAGCTTTTATATTTAGAAGAATATCTAAAATTACAATTAAAAGCACAAAATACAAAGACAATTATACCTCTATCCTGCTGGTGTTAAAATTAATGGGGGTAGGGCTAAGGCTGTAGTAGACACAAGTGTTTCTAGCAGAAAAAAAGTATTTTTAAGGAGTGAAAATCATGTGTATCGCAACTACATGAAGTGCTGTTTTTCATTAATAGCTAAACATCACTGCAGCTTTCCTATCTTGCTGTACAGTGAAACCAAGATTTTCCCCCAAACTGCATGCAGAGATTTATGTAAGGATTCTCTAGGACTTGGGAAGGAAGTGCCTCACTAGCCTGCTCAGGGACAGCAGACCATGATTTTGAAAGTTTTCCTTTGACTGCAGATTGAAACAGAAGAGCTGCTCCTGCAAGATTTTTTTAAAATAGATTTGGGTTCTTGGTGATCATTCCTACCAAATTATAATCTTAATCTGGAACATTCAGTGCTACACGGAATTCCCTCAGTGTACATACCATATGGGTCTCTAATTAATTATTTCAACACTACAAAAAATATCCCCGAACATTCAGGATATATAAGTTTTTTACTACAGCTAAATCTCCTTTATGAAGAAGAGAAAATAAAAGAACTGCACTGGAGTATCAGACAAGAGTTTAAAAGTACTAATCAGTCAATCACGCTTGAACTGCACTTGAAAAAATTTCAGTTAAAACTCATATTCATAACAAAGCAAAGCCATAATGTTGAACATTATGTATGAAACTTATTAATTTCATCACAGAATAACTCAGATTGGAAGGTATCTCCAGAGATCATATAGTCCAACTCCACCACTCAAAGCATGGTCACTTAGTCTTAAACAAAAACCAGATATGCATTTAAACTAATCAAAACCACAGAGGTTCAATGAGGCATATATATGAATGTATAACCAGCAAACTGACATCCTCCCATGGTCCATCTGATTTTTGTTAGTTAAGAGAAAGCTCTGCAGTGACCCTCTAGCTGACTGAATGTAAAAGAGAGGAGTATGAAATGTGTTTTGTGAAGCGGGACTTTATGTCAGGTTAAAGCTAGACACATCTCTTCCACACAGTCTAAGCTCATCAATTGTGCACCTAAAATTTTATGGGAAAGGATACTGTTTGATGCAGTCCACCAGTGGTCCATAACAACAGTCATTCACAGTACACTGCAGACAAATAAGAGAAGTAGTATACTGATGGGCAACTACAAAACCATTATAGTTAAAGAGTATCTTAAAAACAGTAATTACTTTTCCTCAAAAAGGCTATCAGATGCTGTTCAGATTTAATCACAAAAAACAAAAACTGCATGCTTTTATTCACTATAAAAGCAAGCTATTAAAAAGTGAAATGCTCCCCTCACAAATATTGCACTGCCATTTATAGTGCACTCTGACCTCACTGATAGTTTATGATGACAGTAATTAAATGAGGTTTAAAATCTTTTACTCGGCTAGGCAGATAACAGAATTGCCACAGGAAAAAAAAACCAAACCAAACAAAACAAGTGTGATTAATACCTGATAGACTTGATTTGCTAGCACTCCATCTGGAATCTGAGAAGGGTCCCGTAGCATGCTATTTATAAGAGTTTTGGAGGCTAGAGAAATAAAAATGAAAAACATACAAAAAACCTGTTAGCTCAGTTACACTTTATTTATAAAAACCTTGATGATTTTAATAATTTTGGAAATTATCCACCCAGCAAATACAAACTTACACATTCATAAGTACTTACCCATTCTGACACTATTATCTCTAAAGTCTTGAAACATTAAAGGATTTTATCAGCCCAAGGTGAAAGCAGGCCCTTATTTACTTAGTTCTACTGGACAGTTTGTGCTTTAGAAGCACATACATACTTCTAAGGAAACTGCTTAGTATACAGTAAGTGTAACTCAAAATAACCTTCATGTCCTATTAGAAGATATGTAAAAATTCTAAACAGCCTTTAAGAAACTTTTTAAGGACTTCATGATTCGAATTTATTAGTTTCCAAATTCAAATATTTACTTACTCAGTGTTGACACATTTTTCTGAGCATTTAAGAGCTGGGAAAAGGTTTTCTCTGCTTTTTTGAAATGTACAAATATAAGTCAAAAGAAATAAGAAGCTAATTTTAGCACCTATTTTTTTTTACTTACTGATATTAATACTACAATGAAAAAATAACGTAAAACAGGAGATACCTTTAGTTTATTTTCAAATACAGTCTTAGCAATCCTCGGCATTGTTTTCTCTCTATGTGTTTAGACTGGGTAGTTGCAAATACCAGTTAATTACTAATAGCAGTGGAAAGACTTTATTCTAGAAAAATACCTTCTAAAAACATCAAATATTTTAAAATTTCTCAGAGAAAATTGAACGCTGCACATCCTGTCTCTGTCCTGGGAACAACCTCTGATGGAGCTCATCTGGTGGTGTATTTACATCATTGAATCCTTATGTGTAGATCAGGTTTGAGACTAGCAAGGTTCCTCACTTTGCCTAAGATTTCCTGCATGACTTCAGACTAATTCCTTTAACCTGTGCGTGGTTCAATCCTGTAAACAAAATGAAAAACTACTCTTTTCCTGTTCTTCATCTGTTTTGCCCCAACTCAGAGCCAAAGCTTTGTCATGGTCTTCAGTAACGGAATCAAAAGACTCAGGTGACACTGTGAAAAGGACTGACAGAGCCTGTGACACGAAGGGATCTGCCATATGAGCAGCAATGCTGCTGGCAATGGATGTGTGTCAGCACCTCCCTGAAAGTAAAGGAGGCTGGCATTGCAATCTACTCCCCAGGTTGTCTCTTAAAAGCATCACATTCAGGTGAATGTAGCATTTGCAAGAAAATAATTTATTTAGGAAACTATTCCACATGAGGCAAAGGAATACAAGCCCCTGAATGAGTTTAAAGGCTGTGAAAGAGCTACAAAGAGCTATAATCACAGGCAGGAGCAAAAGTTTGTGCAAATATTCTTAACAACAATGATTTCCACTAAGCAAAAACACATCCAGAATCAACACACCACATTACATCGATGTATCTCATTACTCTAATATGAAATACATGTTAATTTTATAAGTTAATACTAAGAATAAATAGGTATTTTACCTTAGCCTTTGTACACTGTTAAAAATATATGTCTTGCTTAGCATAAAAACTTCGAAAATGTGAAACAAAAGGTGGTGTGCATATTTACATTTCTAACTCTAAAAATTGAAACCATAACCATTTTGCACTTGGTAGGTAGGAATAATACACAAGTAACAATTTGCCAATAGAGAGGTTGATAGAATGGTAAAATAATGAAGAGTGTAACAGAGAATTCACTGCTTTAAAGGGCTACTGGTCTATATATTATTATTTGATTATGAAAAATTAATTATTTTTATGACTAATTGAACTCCAGAAAAACACCACAGATTTGCATTTGGAAAATGTTTAACTGGACACTGTTTTGAGTAATGAGCTACAGGTGCAAAATAAATTTCCTCTATTTATAAGACTGTCAACTTCAGTTTCTCAGTTCTGGTTACCAGATATTCTATTCTTTACCTCTATCAGAGTAATAATGAATTTACATACAAAATTTTATATTAGGCTGATGTCACACTGGTTCTAATAGTTGTTAAACCATGCTTCTAAAAGAAAAGGCATCAAACAGAACTGATTACTATACTGGCTTTGAATATATTACCTTTTTTTCTTATATAAACATTATCTGCTTAAGTAATGTCCTACAAAATTGAAAAAAAATCACCCCACATATTCTTATCAGCTTTGCGTTATCTATGCAGCTAAGAGAAAGTACCTTCAACTGCAATTACTGTTTTAAGCAAGCCAGTTACTGTAGTGGCAGCATCCCAACAAGGCTGACTGTTTACAAACTGAAATGGCATAGAAGTGCTAAGGTTTTTATGTGAACAATAATGCCAGTCAGAAAAGAAAGTTTATTGAAACACTATTCTTACTTAATCAAAAGTAAGATGATACTGGTGAATATTTACACAAAAGCAGGTCATTCTGCTCTTCTTTCTCAAGCTGCTACACTAACTTCTAGTTGTGGCCAAGCTGAATTATCAGTGGAATATAATAAAAAAGGTGGGTTATAATACTGTTTCTTTTAAAT
>NW_027269265.1:30434115-30441615 GCF_023055355.1 Agelaius tricolor | reverse complement strand
AAGGACTCAAAATTATTTTAAAAAGCTGTTTCTATTACTTCAATTTTCAGTTATTTGTAGCTTTCCTAAAGAAAACAACAATAGGGAATAGACAGAGTTGCATTTCCCAAAGAGATACTTGGGAACGGCAACTCTTGAGTGTAAATTTAATCTGAATTTTGGGATTCCACTGCTTGAAAGGTGAAGAAACTGGGGCTTAGCACTTGGAGGTTATGTCTTCAGAGACACGAGGGCCCAAGACACAAAATATTCTCAAATCATTCCCAAATCATAATATCCAGTAATGCATGGTAGAAGAAACAGGTCAGTTATTCTTACATTTTACTAGTCCCTAAATTGGCTGAAACAAGCCTGTGCATTCCCTAAGAATTGATTTTAATTAGGCCGAATAAGAAGAAATGGATTTGAAAATGCTAACAATCTCCTCATAATGGATAACTCCTGCTTAGACTCACCTGGAACTACCACACTAATTTCTGTTCTCCTATCTCAAAAATGTACACTGGGAGAACTAGGAATTCAAAGACAGAAAAAAATCAGTGGTGGCCTAAAGAAACACATAAAATTTGGGAAATGAAACATTTATTTTAGAAGACAGAAAAAAAGGGATATCAAAAAAGACAATGCCTGCTTACCATTTCTGCTGTGTGTCAGGGCACTCATAGGAATTCTGAAGAA
The DNA here is from genome assembly GCF_023055355.1 of Agelaius tricolor. Classification (NCBI taxonomy): domain Eukaryota; kingdom Metazoa; phylum Chordata; class Aves; order Passeriformes; family Icteridae; genus Agelaius; species Agelaius tricolor. The sequence continues at coordinate 30,440,937 of NW_027269265.1, read as the reverse complement.
AGCATTTAGATTTACAGCTTTTTTCTATGCAAAGACACATTTATGAAACTCATAACCACAAAACATCAGGGCCAAAGATGTTACAGGATTTTAAAATGCTGGATATTTAGCACTGTTAAGTTTTCAAAATTATAAGGAAACCAAGCAATTCTCAAAAAAAAAAAAAGATCAGCATTTTGGAAGTGATACAAAACAAAAGCAAGTTTTTTAAAACTTCTTTTAAGAATTTCTTTGGGAGACAAAAGATCAATGGGTAAAGGTTATTGGTAAGTGCTTGCTGGAGGGCAGAGTTGGAAGAAACACATTGTCAGTGAGTTTTTTGAAACCTATCATGACTAACTGCTCATTTACTACCACACCAGCAGGATCAGAGAGAGAACTGGAAGGGTAAAAGTAAGAAAACTCACAGGCTGAGATAAAAACAGTTTAATATGGAAAGCGAAAAACAGGGAAAGCAAAACAATTCATTGTTTCTCATGGGCAGGCAAGTGTTTGGCCATCCTTTGGAGAGCAGGAACCCATGATGGGTAACAGTGACTTGGGAGGACAAAGACCATCATTCCAAACATATCCCCTTCCTCCTTCTTCCTCTCACTTTGCTGATCATGATGTCACATGGTCTGGAATATTCTTTTCACCAGTTGGCGTCACCTCTCCCAGCTGTGTCTCCTCCCAGCCTCCCATGCACCCCCAGTTTCCTCACCAGCCTGACAGTACAAGAAGCAGAAAAGTCCTTGGCTCTGTCTAAGCCCTGCTCAGCACTAAAAAAATCTCTATATTATCAACTCTGTGTTCAATACAAGTCCAATACACAGCCCCATACCATCCACAGTGAAAAAAGTTAGTGCTACCCCAGCCAAAGCCAGCATACCCCTAAACCAAACACTCTCTCCTTCAGAGAAAAGGAGAAACAAGAGATGTGGCCATGCAGCTCAACATGCAACTGGAAGGTATTCAAATAGTGTAGAATATATGGAGGATAGATCCTATATAGAATGGAAAATAAGGCAAATTGCACGGAAAAAAACCCAGAATTTCCGTACATGAACAGATCAAAATCAACTAATAATTCCTTAAAAAGAGTAAGCAATCAGTAAAATAACATGCACACCATGTGGATTGGAAACATATTCCCTACTTCACTGGAGAAAACAATTGAGAACAATTTTAATTTTTAATTAAGAAAAAGTACTGTAATCCATTTATTAAATATGTTTTGAATGGCTCTATTGTGAACTAAGGTCAAAATACAATTTCTAGATTCTCAAGCTATGACGTAAGATTAGCTTTATTGATCTTCTGTGTGACTTGTTAGAGCTCTCAATCATTATTTTGACAGTTTTATCATACCATAATAGACTTCCTTTTAGATAATTACAGTTACTATGTTCAATTTCAATCTCCTGTAGGACTTTTCCTCTAGATAATCACATATATGCCTCTAGATCTTGTTTCTTTCTTTTGTCATACATATGCAATAAAGTTTCAATAACAGTCTTAATTATTTTAACATTATTTAATTTATTATTAACATTATTTGTTATTAACATTATTTAAATATTTTAACATTATTTTAGCATAATCTTAAGGCTTACCAAACAAGTTCAAGAGTCAATTATACAAGAAAACCTTCATCCTTAAAATCTCTCAAGAAATTTATTTTGTAAGTACTGAACACCTACTTTAGTAAAACAAAAAGCAGAACATGTAATATTTGTGGACCACAAAAGTTACTAAATGTTGTTAAGTTGTATACATCTCGTGTTTTAATTTATACCTATTTCTAATCTTACCACCATGTCACTACTGTCTACAGCCTGCATTTATCTTCCTAATAACATCCCCATAGATACTAGTAGGATGCTCTTTCCTTGTAAAACCATCTCTTTCCCAGCTGACTAACCCCCAGTTCCCACAGCCTTCTCCCACAGGGAAAGTGCTCCATTGCCTTTGCTATCCCAGTGGCCCTCCAGTGAACTCTCCTCAGTACATCAACATCTCCCTTTTACAGCTGTGGTTTACTGCAGAAGGAGTCCAGAGTTTTTCTGCTCAGCTGAATAAGTCTCAAAGGCATCAGAGAGCACAGTGCTGACTGTGCTGCAACCACAAAACAGTGTGACTGAGTAAAGTTGGGATGACATGTCTTCCCCTTCCGCCTAAAGGCATTTTTTGCATAGTGTAAACTGCCTAAATTGTTCTTTAAAAAAAAACAGAAGAAATCTCAGCTGGCAGCATTATACTTTGCTGACCTGCTAACTTTCTTCTGATTTTCAAATAGTGGTTTCTAATCTCCTTAGCCAAAGAAGTGATTAAACTTAGGTAATTTTATTGCTTGAAGGATCTGTATTTTTTGAATTAAGGAGACCTAAAATGAAAAGAAAAAAGGAGTTTGTTTTATTTTAACTAAAAGACTAGAACATATAACCTAAAGAGAGTTTCCAGGGTCATGGATCCTACATGGGAAAAAATTCCTAACATAAGCTTTCAGCAAATTGATTTTCATTGGGTTTTACATATCTTTTTCAAATGCTTTTTACTGTTTTCTTTGGTGTTTTTTATTGTCTTAAGATAGTCCTGAGGATGTCAAATACTTGGATCACCCTTTCAGATGACTGGTCCTATGTTACGTTGTATAGTCAGCTTTTTAACTGAGATATTTTAGTAACACTCTTCAGGTACACTGCATTTGGCACCCCGTTTATTTTTATGCTTTTTTGCTCAAGCAGTCCTTTCTAAAGTAGAACAAAGCTAAGTCATGCGTTGCACCTACAATATGAAGTACCTGGATGCTGTAGTTACTTGAGACAAAACTGATGGCAAGATGTTCCAGGGATTTAATACTCACGCTTCAGCACAGTGCTGCATATATGCTAGGGGAAGGTCTGAAGCAAAGTTCAAATTGAATTATTTACAATGAATGGCATTTTTAGAGAAGACAGCAAGGCCCATTCCCACTGCTATTGATAAACTAAGGCTGAAACTGCAATATTTACACAGATTTTATTAACTCTGCTATGGAAGTAACACATCTCACACTGAAGAATGTTTTCCTCCTGTGAGTTCAAAGATACGCAATTCTACAAACAGAACCGACTTAATTTAGTTGATGGTCATGATCCTAAAACTGAGTGGCATTGCTCAAGGAGCTCACCAATGTGCAATGTTTAACACCAAGCATGCTCTCTATCTACTTAAGACATAGCCTTGCTCTAGTATATTATAGAAGGAGAAGTCGTAATAGTCCAAAGAAAGGAAACTTCTAGGATTTGAAGCTAAACAGCTTTTCTCAGCAATACTGTCGCAAGAAAAATTCTCTCCAGCACCAATTTATCAGTGCACTACTGAGGCTGCATTCATCAGACATTTATAAAGAAATGGGAAGACTGAACCTTGCTCAGTGTTATGGAAAAGCTGAATTTTCTCTGAAAAAGTGGACAATAGACTTACAGAGATTTAAAAGAAAAATTGCCTTTCATTTTGTCTTCATCCATTTTTCCCTTTCTAGCTTAAAGAGGAAGCATGTGTGGATTCAGAAGTGTCTAGCCCTCATGAATCCATGCCTGTCAAGTTTAAGATTGAATTTTTGTCTTTGCTTTCATACAAACTTGCCATAGGTCTGTGGCCAAGTTAATTAACCTGCTCATGGTTCAAATGTTTATTTTGTAAACTGAGAATAGTGTTTGGGCCAAAACTCAAGCATGGCCACTCAATAAGCCAGTGTTTCAAGAACATCAAGACGGTGGCATGTAGTGGTTAGAAAGTCAGTCATGTAAGCATCATTCACTTCAGTTGTACTGCTGACCAGAGTAAGTGGAAGTAAAAATATTTTCCCACTTACAAAAAGAAAAGACAGACTAGGGATGCTTCACTAAATTATTGTCAGTATTCATGCTGAAAACACACAGTAAAACTGGTGATATGAAAACTATTTTGCATTGTAGACTCATCCTCCTGTTTCTATTACACTGTTGAAAAGAAGTTGCTTGTGTGTATCCAATTTAGCAATTTGAGTTTATTGCAAAAGAGCTTCTTCAGAGTTGAAAAGAATTTCTAAAAGCTATGCATGTATTTTTGGGAGAGGTGATACAACTTTGAAAATAATTTTATGTATGTTAAGCATTGTTGACATACAAGGAACTCATATTTACGCAGTGTTGAGGGTAGACAGATTATGTTATGAATGCTGCACAGATATACTTGACAGTTTTGAAGTCACAGCTTTTAATCACCTTTTACTAAAAATAGTTTCTAAAATTCAGTAATAGTTATACTTCTACTGTGCAGTTTGAAATGCTGCAGAATGCTTGTTTCATAACTGTTGTCCAATTCTTTCCTGCTGTCTGTCTTCACTAGGCAAGTGGAGTGTAGATGTATTTCAACATATACCAGCACTGCTCTGCACAACTGCTTGATGCTTTATACTCTTCAGCATATAAAAAGCATCTTGTTTTTTTTTAACATTTCACCAAGAGCTGAGTGTAGAAAGCCTGATGATACTCATCTACCTTTTCAAGCTGTTTATTCAAGAGCTAGGAAAAGCAGAAGAAGATGGAGCAATATTCTGACTTTATATACATGCTAATAATCTACAGCAGGTAGTCATACAGAAGCAGCTTGAGATTGCATTTTACATTATTATCTAAGTGTAAATAAAAAGAGGGCAGAAAAGGTAAGATTAAAGAAGGGTGGAAAGATTCTCTTCTTCTTTATGTAGCTGCTATCATCAATTGCTATTCCTGTTTACCATTTTCAACAATGACCTGGGGGATGCAAAAGACAACCAGTCAGGAGGTAAGGCTGGCATTCAGATAGACCAAGACAGGCTAAAGGATAGGCCAGCAGGAATCTCATGAAATTTAGTAAGGGTCAATGTGCAGTTCTATACCTGGGAAGGAGCAATCCCAGCACCAATGCAGGCTGAGATGGATTGGCTGGGGAGCACCTTTGCAGAGAAGAACTTGGAGGCCCTGATAGAGCAGCAAACTGAATATGAGCCAGCACTGTGTTGTGGCAGGGAAGATGGACAACAGCAATTTGGGCTTTACAAAAAGGGGCACAGCAAATAGATTGAGGGAAGCCTTAATCTCCATTACTTAGCATTTATTATACCATAACTAGAATACTGTTTTGCACCATAGAATTCAACACCTAGAATTCAATGTCTTAAAAGGATTCTAAGTACAGAATTTATCTATTTTAACAACATCATTGACTTTATTTTTCTTTTTAGGATACAGAGATAACTATAATATGTGATGTTACATTTACAGGGTTTCATTACACTTATGTAAGGCACCACCTCTCCTTGGCCCCAGAGTTTTGTTTGGAGTTAATCTTCCATAAATTGATAGAATAATCTGAGAGCTCTAGTAAGGTAATAGGAAAAAGAATTATTATGGTGCTTGGTGAAATAACATGTTTTGAACTTGATTAAGTCAAAGGATACATAGAGCACATTCTTCATATTGTACAGCATCCCAAAAGAAATTCAAGGTGGTCACAAACTGAAAACTGGCATGCAAGGCTCTCCTACTCACACCCATATAGTGAAACACTAAAAGGATGTATTTTATTCACAGAAACTGTGAACTTTTCATTTACAACAGATGGAATGGTGGCTATTATAGCATAATTGTCTTTTGAAATACTTAAAATAAGCAGTATAGAGGTCAATTCTAAGCTCTATTACTTTATGCAAAAGAAAACTAAGAGAACTCAAGATTTTTTGATTGCCAACAACAATACACCATTTAAATAAGGAACTTGGTGTGATATTATAGTAATCTCTACCTCAAGATCAAAGTTACTGGAAAATTAAAAATAAAAGGCTATTAAACCAAGAAGTCTGTTTTCTGGAGTGGAAGAAGACTAGGCTACAACGTGTAAAACTTTCCACTGTACTGAATTCCCACCCTACTTAAACTATGTGGGCAGAATTTAGGTCCAATTTCCACATTTAATTTAAAAGAAATACTGAAGGTATTATACTGCTATTTACTCTAAATTTTCTAATGACAAGCTCCTTTCCTAGTTGTACAGGTCTCCTGGTAGAAAACTTTTCTGTCATTAATATTGTTATCTTTCTATAAAAATATCTTTTTTCCTTTTGCAAATAGAAATTAAAATGTTCCTGCTCAGTGATAATTCTGCTCCCATATTCCTTAGCCCACAGATTTAGTCTTCTAGCTACTGACTATTTAGAAACAAAAACTCCATCCCAAAAATTTCCACTTTTAAGACACACATACTATAAATAAACAACTTTGACCTGATACAACATGCTTAGTTTAAAAGGGAAGCCAAAACACACTTTCTTTTTATTCTAAATAGTTTATTGTAAAGTGGTTGTACATCTTTTTAAAATCCTATTTGTGTTACATGAGGTCTTTTGATGCTTTGCACTGTGTAATTCTATGGTTTAAATTCTTAATACAAGAGAGTGTATAAATTTTATAATATTGCACTGCTCTATTTTAGTGAAGACCTGCTTTACTAGAAGGGAGTATTGCTGTGTGTTTCTCCTCATCCCTCTCATCCATAGATTTTTGTAGAAGCAAAACAATTTAGAACTATGAATTGATTAGTGAAACTAATAGTACAGCTACAGTACTTTCCTCTCCCCACGGGAAAGCTTTTTTCAGTTTTAAAGGGGAAAAATTAAAAATACAAAACCAAGACTGACTGAGACTTGCAGCTCATTAAAGCTGGGGTGATTTCCACTATACAGAATTCTATTGATCTCCATAGTCCACAGTAGACAAAAAAGTGTGGTCAGGGAGGGGATGATGGATGCCTCTGCCAATAGCACTGAACAAACCTGTT
>NW_027269265.1:28831615-28994115 GCF_023055355.1 Agelaius tricolor | reverse complement strand
GTCTCTTTTTACTGCCTCATTATAAAGTCAAACTAATTGCAAACCAATATGCATGCCCTTCAAGTAAGTTTTCTAAAACTAGAAAAAGCTTAGATATTTCCAGTGGTTATGTTAGCATGAAATCACATCTTTGAGAATCCAGCATACTAGAAACTTGAGAAACGCTTATATTTTCCACTTACACAATATTTACATTAAAAATAATATCTCACACTGTATTTTGCACTGGATTGTTTTAAACTATATACATAATTTTTAATTCAGAATTTCACTGGCGTCAAAACAGAACACTTTCTATAGAATAAATAAAAAATGATCAGCTGCTGAATTATTCTAAAGGTAATGTGAAAGTAGGGTATTAAAAATAATTTCGTCCACCCATATATTAAATAATCCTATAAAAAAATCACTGTATATATACTTAAATACATAATGACACATTTTATACATATTTTTAGGCAGATTTAGTTTTAAGTCAGGACACCTCCTAGTAATTTTAAATGCAGTTCAAGGTATTTGGTAATTTTAAGGTAACCTTTTTAAGAATTCCCATCATAAAAAGAAAGAAACTACTCAGTTTTGATTAGGTATTTCAGTTCTAGATATAAAATACATTAAATAATTGCTAGCTTGAAGAATTGTCCAGATTTTTGCAAAAAATTTTTTTTGGGGGGGGAATTGCTTGTTTGTTTTTGGTTTTGGGTTTGTTTTGTTTTTGGTTGTTTTATTTGGTTTTTGGGTTTTTTTGGTTTTTTTTTTTGGTAACACTCCAAAATGCAGCACTGCACAGCTCTCATTATTATGGTTTTGTGCTGCATACTACAGAAAACATTTACTTGCCTCCACTGGTTTAAGACACACTAACAGGTTCTGTGGGAGATTTCAATAAGCAATATGCATAGTTCTGATCAAGTCAGGCATAAGTGCCTATGTAAATTTAAGTGAAAAAACCCTAAAAACATAAGAAAGTACAAAAATACACTCTCAAAACCATACATGTGATTTCAGATGTAAATAGGATATTTAATGCCAGGGCAGTATTGTTGCACCTGTAATATTACAATTACATATGCAACATATGAAAATCCAGGTCACTATTACAAAGCTGGGATTTTTCTTAAGGATGGGCATAGTAAAATAAAGCAATGGCTTAATTCAGCCACAAAATTAAAAAGGAACTCTTCTCTAAGCAACAAGAAAGATTTTCACAATGAGAAACTGGTACTTTTCTCACTTGACACACAAGTGTTCATTAGGTTACCACTAACAGCTCTAGTTATTGGGCAAAATTATCTGTCTTATCAGAGGAGAGAGAAAGAATGATCTTCTTACTCACCCACTCCCACCTTGCCCAGACATGGTTTTGCATTTAGTACTACAAACAACATAAAAATTATGATGCATTTTGAAAAAAACCCATAAAATTTCATGTGCTGGATTAACATGTGTTTGTCTGTTTCAGAAATAAAGATACCCTTTTCTAAATATCTGATTTAGAAACAGACTATTGTTTCTTTTATTGGCAACTCTTTTAAATGGTATTAATTTAGGAATATACCAATAATACTCTTTCAAATACAACCCCTCCCATGGGGAATATTTCATGTAATTTACGTAGAGGACATCTTTTAAAAACTTAAATGCATTAAATAATTACACAGTATGCCTCTATTTTGTATTAGGACAAAAACATTACATTCCAGTGAAAATTCAGTTTGAACAAAGCATAAATGCATCTGTACTCATTTTACTTAAAACATAAGCAATCCTGCTCTTCTTGAAATGAAGAGTGACATTTGTATTATTTTGAGATATTCAGCTGTAACATTCTTGTATTTCGGACAGCTAATTTAAAATTTCATTTAAAAATTTAGATAATTATTTATATTTATATAAAAGCAAAATATATTTAGGATTTTTTTTATTAGGAATATTAATCTTCCTACCAGTTTGGAAATCTCCATCTATTTCTTTTATTCACTAAATCTTTCCCTTGTTTGTATATTGAAATATCAAGTATTTATGGCAAACATTGGTTGTGCTGTATAATAACACAGTATCTAACATATTAGATAGATCAGCAGTCTAGGTGCTGGTAGAAAAGAAATAATGCAAAGGTTTTTTTTTTTTCCTGTTGAAGCCTAAAATCCACATGGTCACTAAGTTAAAAGGTATAAAATGATAAAAAAAAATTCAGAAAATGAAAAATCAAATATTATCTATTGGTTTTGTTACCTACATGACCACCATTTTTGAAAAAAGTACTTAACTCCTTGTCTGTCAAGGAAATTGGACAGTGCACTTATTTTCCTTTTACAGATAAGAGGTTCAGAAACTGATTTGGATGCAGAAGTGAGAAACTGCTACCCAAAATAAGTGCTCTGAGCTATCCAATGAAGGTATCTTTCACTACGCAGGAAGATTAGCTTTCCAGGTTAGTGTGTATGCTCCTGGCTATATCCAAACTTGCGCTGCAAAAAGGAGATTGATTATCTAAAGCAATTACGAACAGATGCTTACATATGCTTAAAAATAGGAACACGTGACATTTGTTTTGTTTAAATGCTATAGGAAGAAAAAAGGAAAGTAACTCAACCTTTATTTCATGTCAAATAAATTTTATAAAAATTAGGATTGCAGTTATGGCATTTGCTTGCTCACAAAGCAAATTAATTACTTCAACAGGCATCACTCTCATCCTATTTCCATTAGCATAAGAAAGTTCAAAATCAGGCTCAAAAAATGTAATACTTCTTCCCCCAAAAGTCATCCAACTATAACAAATATAATAGAAACAAAGTAATTTCTCAGAGTTCATTTTCAGTGAAACAAGACTGTGTCTTTAAAAGCCTTGACAAAAGTCAAAGAAACCTGGGCTGTAAGAAGGGCTCCAACTGGAGAGCAGTTTGCTGCCCTCAGTTCCCAATGAAATCTGCAGAGATGTGATGCAACTCTGCCCTTCAGAGGAAGAGGCCTGGTACTTTAGGGATCTCAACCACTGTGTCCAGAGACACAATTCAAACTGCTTTTAACTCACCACATGAGTAGCTCATGTAAATCCTAGACTCCTAAACCCTGTATCAGCTAATTCCTCAAACCTTTCCTATATATTGACAATCCACTTGCATAAGCCCATGCTGCATTCATATATCATGTCAGAATTGCCTGCAAGTCCTCTGATTTACCAAACTGGAAGTCCTGGCTCAGTTAAGTGAGCAGACTAGCATCTGTCCTGGAAGGTCAGATGTTTGGTGATTATGCTCTGCCACTCCCATCCTCCCCAGTGCTGCAGTGAGATAATCTGCACTGAGCAGCTATGAATGCCCATGAATAAATGCTAAATAGTTTCATGGGAAGACAAACCATGACCAAATCTGCACTACTACCCATGTCCTGCCAATTCTCATTCCCACCCCTCTCATGCAGAGACCTCCAACAAGCCATAGCAAAGTTTCACCCACTCCACCTTTTCACTTTTCTACTGCTTTATTTCTTTGCCCTCTTTCTCTCTGACAATATTTTGGCTGGTTATATTACCACTTCTCACAGTCTCTAGAACTGGGGGGACGGCAATCACAAACCCACACCATACATGCCACCCTGCTAATACAAGGTCTACACTGATAAATTGAGTGGAAGGATGAAATGCAGGCTAGATAGCCAGAATTAGCACTTATATAGGCTGTTACATCAATTAGAGTAACTGTATGTTAAGAAGGTTGAAAAACGTGGTTTTAAGTTTCAAGTTTCACATGGTGGCATGACACATGCCTACACTAAATTACACCAGAAGAGAAATATTACTGATTATACAAAATAGCACCAAAACTTGGAAAAAACAAACCAAATCATTCAACAGTGGAAATATTTAAATGCATCAGGCTCTATTTATTCCACTTCTGTGAAGTGTTCTAAGAGATTGCACAGAGATTAATGAACCAAGGATCTTTTTTATCTATTATTCAGGTTTCCTTTTTCCTCTTTTATGTTCAACAGTGTAATTATAACCCATTCCATGAATTTCTTGTAACAATTGTTCTTTTTCCTTCTATTAAATCTTTCAACTACTTGTCTAATACTAGTTTATTTTTTCTTAACAGAAAAACACGTTACAGAGAAGATTCCATCTAATCTAACAAATTCATCCTAATTTGTCACAATTCTACATTTTAGTCTCTAAAGCAAATAACTGCACTTCCTTAAAACTGTAAATTGATACATTCTACTTCATATTTTTTTCTTTTCTTTTCTGTCTTCTTGCTCCTCAATTGTTTTAAACTCTTTAAAATTCCCCCTGGCCTCTGGATTCTACATCTGAAAATTTCATGCTATTTTAGCTGCTCATATGACTACAGGCTTAGACTTGGTGAAAAGGTGTTCTGAACATCCCAATTCCTGTTGAGAGCAGTCAGTAAGCAATAGGATCACCTAGGATTTTTTTTTTGTGTGGCAAGATAAACACACTGCTACACTAGGCTTGTGAGTAGTCCCATACAATCCATCCTAAAGTGAAGTGGCACTATAACAAAAATCTGGGAGAAAATCAGGATCAACTGAAGATGTGAGAGAAGTTCTGAAATCAAGCAGAATGACAACTAAGTTCATTACAGGCAAGGTGATGCCTGCATGCACTTAGAATTCACAGCCATGCTCTGTTCTATCAGGCAGCTCCTGGGAAGCCCCTGGCTACACAGCCAGCAAAAACCACAAGTTCAAGGCAGCACAAGCTACTGAAAGGTCATGAGTCATCACACCTATACAGCAGGCAGCCATGCAAGGCTGCGCTGGACAGATGTCTGCTCATGTCAGACTTGGGCTCAGCTTCCAACAGTAGCCTTACACAGCAAATCTGTACTTATTGCATATACACAGCCTCAAGGGAGCTACTGGAATTTCTCTCAATATTTTCAATATCTCTGGACTGGACTCATACTGGATTCATGCACATGCTGAAACACGAATTTACTTTTTCAGAGGTGTCCTGAACAAATTCCTGGTTTCTCAGTTCCAGATTATACATTTCAGCTTCAGAGAAAATTCTTAGACAGAACAGAGACATCTTTTAGAGACATATTTCTAATAATCTGCTCGATATTTATTTACAAAAATAGGCACATGTCCATAAAAAGCAAAGCAATTCTTTGTAAATTTAGCTAGATCGTCTGGTAAATAAACCTAGACCATAAATTGTCATCTTTCCCGACCATGTTTAAATTCTGTAAATGTCATTCCAACTCAGTTTCTCTCTTTCTGCAAAAGAATATCTAGAACTGAAATACTGTGTGAAATAGTGCAATGGATTATAGAAGGAGATTAGCTGCTACTTTGTTCTCAACATAATGCACTTTTTCTTTTTCTCGTCATGTTTATGTTAATGTGAGTTTCTTCTCATCACAAGCAGTACATATACTTGTAGTATTCCCTTCATAAATGTTGCCTGCAATTATTCCAAGATGAATATAATTTTGCTACTTCCCTATTTGCCTGTTTGTGTTATTTCTGACCTCATAATTACAGTTTCTTTCAAGACAATTCAAGGTTAACTTAATCCATTGGAAAAATTCTGCAACTCTGAGTTTTGCCTCAAATCACACTAGATTATTACAAATATAAAAAATTGACAGACCAAATAGCAAATAGATATTCTAAGATGTTTGGTTTTATCCGCTGGTGCACTGCAGGAGCATTTTGGTCTGATACTGAACCTACTGTTCATCACAAGTGTTTGTTTTTCCCCAGTTTTTAGACCTCCTCTCTCAGCTGAGGTTGCATTTTTAATTTCATTTTAGTCACAAAAACTATCATGCACGAGAAACCCAGCTTCAACTTAAATACCCAGGAACAATTTACATCTGAAACCACAGGGCTTAGAAAGTCAGAACTAAGTAGGAGAAATATTTACTAGAGATAAGACTGTGTAAGGATGTTTTGCACAAATTGCTCTTTTGGCTTAAATCAATACTATTTTTCAATTAGCATTTGATATTAAACCTTGACTCTTTGAGGCACTTAAAAAAGTCACTCCCACTTCTTTTAGTAACTACCTAATTACAATTCTGCCCACTTTAAAGTATGAACGTTAAGATTTTTCTTTCATGCTTTTAACTAAAGATGTAATTTGGAATGCAAATTTCTCACAGCAAGAAACTAGCAAATCATGTTTAAAGAAACAAGAAAAATATTCTCTGCTGCCTGTTTTAGTTGCCCTTCTGTCACCAGTGTGTGTAGGCTCTAACTGATAAATAGAAAGGCTTCTCTCAAAAGCAGAATGTGTGCATAGCCAAGTTGTGTACACCGAAAGAATAATTGCTAAAACAGTGTTGGTTATACAGGTGGCTGATTTTATAAGATTATCTAGTCCTGAAGAAAGTATTATTAAAATTTTACACTCACATATGCACACATAAAAATCTGAATAGTTTCATAAGTACCCCTCAAGAAAATATGATTCAAAACTGTGGGAATGAAGCAGACCAACTCCTCCATGAATTCTCTATGATACATAGTTTTAATAACATAGAGAAGAAACTTAACTTTTCTAATTTTTTTCTCAGTAGCGTAAAAACAACATTCCATATTTAATGCATTAATGTTTCATGAGCTTCAAATTACATTTGCAAAGAAGTGTAATGCATTTTGAGAAGCTTCATTTATACTTTTCACTTTTTTATAATTAAAAAAAGAAAAAATGAGCCAGTTACATACTAAATTACACAAGAGAAAAAATTAATAGATTTTCACTCAGTTGCAGAGAATGCAGTATACATAGAAAATTAGATATCTGTATTGGCTGTGCCATTGTTCAGATGAAACATTTTTAAAAAGACAGAAAGCATGAATATTAACAGTTCTGTCCACTATTGTCTAAAACCTTCAATGATGATCGAATGTTAACCCTATTCCCTCTTTAAAATCAGCACATTTTCCCCTCCCCCATCTAAGACTTCCCTTTTTTTCATCCTTCTTATATAATTTGTTGCATGGCATCCTATGAATACCTGCCAACGCTTCACAGAGACAACCAGGGGTTTAGAAAATGCATGAATATTTACAGAACTATTAAGTATAGCAATTTGGGATACTTCTAACTGAAAGAAACTATACAATGTAATTTCATTATTGGAATTGCTAAAAGAAACTCTTCTCAATATAAAATAATTGACATAAAATATAGATAATGTATATTATTTTAAAACTAAATATGCTTCACTGATGGTATCACTAAAACTGTTTTACATTAGACAGGATCTAACTTATGAACTCATAAAAGCCACTCCAGTTTCAAAAGTTAATCAGTCTTAACAGACAGAGAGGCAAAGTGGGTGCATCCATTTTTTTAATGCTTTCCCAGTCACAGATCCATAGATGTTTGGCTCCTCATAGCTATAAACTCACTGTCCAAAGAAGCATTGCACTGGCTGCTTTTCTGATAAAGCTTCAGAAGGCAAATACATAAATGAGTAGGACATTTCTGCCCTCTTCCATAGAATAAAGTCAGCATGCATGAGCTTTACAGGTACTCCATAAACTTGCTCTGAATGACATGCTGTATTTTAACTAGAAAACTTGCATTCAATGAGAAGAAATTCTATGGCTAACACATAAAAGAGATTTGCTAAGATGTTGATAACAAAGCCAAACATAGGAATCAATTTTCCATTGACTTCCGGGAGACTGATGCTTCCTTTTTTTTTTTTTTAAATTTTTTAAAATGCTTTTTAATGGCCATGTACCTGCAAGTCTAAGAGAAAACTAACAGTATTTTTAAATAACCCTTTGAATGGAGTATGAGTTTTCAAGATGAAGATACACTGTTAACATTACAAAGCATCACAGCTATCAACAGTGCCCAGTTTTCAGTATAAATGTGGATAAATATGGCTAGAATACACAATTATGTTCTTCTAAAAGAATTAATGCAGAAAATTATATGCATTAGTTGTGTCATTTAATTAAATTCAGAGGAAATAACAGCCAATAGAAATGTGCTGAGGGACTTGCCATTTCTCTGTCAATAACACTTTTCATTGAAACTGACTAAAACTTGAAACCTTGGAAAAACTAAACCCTGGACATTAGAAATACATTGAGATTTTTAGGTTCTGACATTGCTGGCCAGAGCACATTATTTTAACAGCATGTTAAACATTTTCTAAATTAATTTTGGATTTAAATCCAAGTATGAAATCATGTTTCAGCATTACTGGTAAGAATACTGAAAATCAGTCTCTGGAAACCACATTTTAAAATGAATTAATCTATCTATAGGACTGACAGGACAAAAGAAGCTAAGAGTTTTAGCTTGTTTTCAGAGGATCTTTGCCACAGTTGATTTCTACAAGATACGTATCACAATAATTCACAGGAATCATTTGGCAATTCTGAACAAAATTTAAGTTATCAACTATATATCCTCTGCAGGAGACCCCTCTCTTGAAGTATGTGGAATCAAGGTGAATCAGTAGAACCATTTCAATTCTATGGCATGGAAAACAAGAATTTATTATGACCATTTAAAAAAGGGGTATTTCTTTCTTACTCAAAGCTCTTTGTGATCCTTTTGTGGGAGGTGCAAAGAGAGAGTTTGATCATCAGCAAGAAGAACTTTATGGTTACTCATATCAACAGGTTTGCAACTCCCAAAGGAAGGAGGTAAAGTGCTCAGAAAATATGTCAGTTTTTAGTCCCTTTCTTAAAATACACTATCTCTATATTTAATATCTTCATGCTCACAAATAGTCCCCAATTTTGCTATCACAGTTATCTTATTCTGAAAATTAAAGTTTTAAGTGAGAATCTGCAGAATTGAAAGAATTATAGATTTTGAAAGAAGGAGATAAAAGAAACTAACTAGCTGAATGTGTTTTGTCTAAATGAACACCTTTGAGTTTTCATGACCATAAAACAAAATAATAATACTAAACCCTAACGTCCCTTCCTACACTATTTGTAATTAAAATTCTGGGGTAATTACTCTGTTCTCCATGGAAAGGAAGGGGAGACAGAAATGAATTAAAACCCTTGTGGTAATGCTATTAATGCCTCAGGTCCATGAAAATAACAGCGTATTTATTCTTGTTTTCCCCTGCAGACAATTCTGTATAGCTTCATGGTGTTTTTCACTAAAAAAAAAATTAAAAAGGAAAAATGGCAGAAAGCTAATGACCAAATGTTTTCCTAAAAACTTTATAAACACAATTTTTCTTACGAGTTTTTTTTCTGAAAACATCCATTTTGCTTTAGATATAAACACATGATAAGATGGTGGAGCCAAATAGCTTCTAAAAAGAGGAATATTTTAAACATGCTAACTAAACACAACAATTAAAAAAAGCCAAAAACCACTGTGAAACAAAACAACAAAAGACCTTCTCACCATTCCCACAAATATTTGATTTAATAGAAAAACCTACAGAAAAGTAATAAATTTAGCAAATATCTGAATTATAGACACTTTTATATGCACACAAAGAACTGTACTATAAATATATGCTGCTATATAAGAATGCCTAATATTTGATTTACTTGTAAGTAGGAGCAGTCCTCTTGCACTGAGTATCTAGTGAAGAGTTTCAGCTTAGGCAGTGAGTACAGAAGCTACTCATTCACAAGTGCCTCTTTAAATCATATTTTTGCAATTCAGCTTATTTTAAAACCAGTAAGAAAAAAAATCTCATGCACAAAGACATGCACATATCTGTACTCTCTACAGACACAAGGAGTGGAGCCCCCACTTCCTTCCAGGTCCATCATGTCTTAGAATCTCCCAGCTGCAATCATGTCAAAAATAAGTCTGATGCACAGAACAAATGAATGATGTTCTCATTTCAAAATCTAGGAACAAAACCCACACTCTCTTACATAATTATTTCAAGGGACTCTCCAACCTTTCTTGGAAACCAGATTTCTGCTCTTAACAATATTATGTAATCTAAATAATGTAACTTTGGTCTGAGAACTATCTTCCGTATCCAGTCTGTATTAAGCTACATATGTAGAGGTGAGAAAAGACTGAACAGGGAATTTTTAATAGTGCATCTTGGCATAACCTGGCACCAGTTTTGCACATGCAAAATTAGGGTAAAGATCACAAAATTAGGGTAAAATGAAAGATAAAACTTATTCTATAATCAACCAATACGCGCAAAATAAATATGGTGGAATAAAGATGATGGAGCGGGAAATCTGGCTCCTGCAAAATGCACTTGGTCCATCTAGATGAACTAACAAATTAACAGCACCAAGGGTTATGGTTACTTTGAACCCCTGGCTTTGCATTACATAACCAGCAGCAGAAGCTTGATTGTTTCTGTATTAATTAATCCTTAACTAATAAAATAGGATTTTGTCTAGCAAGAACTACTCAATGAAGTTCTCAGGGACACTTTCTTAGATGTTGTTTGAAAATTGTTTTCAAATAAGAAAGGGAGGACAGTTAAGCAGAAAACATTTATATAACCATGTCTCTCTATGAAAAATAATAATTATTAGAAATTTTGATTACAAAAAGGACATAGTTTTCTTAGTGTGGTTTCCCTAAGGGGTGAATGCATAGGTGGCCACAAACAAGTATTGTGCTCAGTTCTGGGCCCCTCACTTCAAGAAAGAGCATGTCCATAGAAAGGCAACAAAGCTGGTGAAGTGTCTGGAGAGTGAGTCCCACATGGAGCAGCTGAGGGAACCCAGAGAAAAGGAGGCTCAGGGGAGACCTTACTGCTCTCTACAACTCCCTGAAAGAGTGTTGTAGTGAGGTGGGAGGTCAGCCTCTTCTCCCAGGCAGCTGGGGACAGGACAAGAGGAAACGGCCTCAAGCTTTGCCAGGGGAAGTTCAGGCTGGACAGGAGAAGGAATTTCTTCACAGATAGAGTAATTAAACATTGGAATGAACAGTCCAGGGAGGTGGTGCAGTCACTACCCCCGGAGGTGTTCAAGAAATGACTGGAGGTGGCACTTAGTGTCAAGGTCTGGTTGACAAGGTGGTGTTACATCACTGGTTGTACTTGATAATGACAGAAATCTTGTCCAACCTAATTGATTTTGAGATTCTGTGATGTCTCCAAATTTAATAAGCAATGCTACAGGACTCCATAGCTCTCTAATGCTAGCTAATAGAGTCTTCTGACAATTCAATTCAAAACCTTCCTCTCAGAGCCTGACAATATGTCTCTAAGAAGGATCAGAGAACAGAATAAGATAAAATCAAGCTGTAGGTCTCAGGAAATATACCATTAACTGCAACTAAGTTGTGGTTGGCCGGCTTAGAAGTTAAAATTCACCCCAGCTGATTCATATCTTTAGTTTATAAGTCTATCTACTTCTTGGTTAACTCTTGTAAACTTGTAGTTATATGTATTTAACCAAGATAACTTAGGTCAGTTATCAAACTAACTTAGGTCACTTATCAAAGTCAACTTAGCTTTTAAAAATTCTCTATAATTACAAGAGACAGGGGAAGATACAATTGCATAGTCCTTATTAAATGGGAAGATCCTGGATTTAGATCATAAATACACAGCTCAGTAGGAAAACTGCATATATTTCTTGTTAAACCATGTATTTGCAAACCATATTGCTTCCCTACATTTGTGCTCTGGGTTATATTTCTCATACAATGGGAGAAAAATTTCATTAAGGCAAACTATCTATAGACAAGCACTAGGCATAGGCAATACTTGAATATAGATAACTGGCACCTATTCATAATTTTGCATAGACAGTAATCTCACAGAAATGTTCATGTGGGAAAAAAATTACTCCTCATGCAAACTAAGGCTGTGGAGCACAAATATGGCTGTATTTACACATTTACATTACATGCTTTTATACATATATTACAAATGTGTAATAGTATGTGTGCATTAACATGGAAAAATACTTTACACAGAGTAAATTTGAAGGCAGCATCTAAGTAAATTTGATTTAAATATCTCTTGTTAAAGACAATGAAAAATAATTTGCATCTCAGACTTGCCCTGATCTCAACTACCAATCACAATATATACACGTTCTTCTGCTTGAACAGCTGACAATTTATTTTCAGAGAAAAGATACTGAAAAATGTGAAAAGAAAAAATAAAAAAAGAAAGAGCTGTCTCAAAAATGAGATGGAGGTGAGAAAATCAATAGATTTACTAATCCTTTTTGATTTCACAATACATTTTTCCCTTTTTTCTATATAACAAATACGCAATGTGATCCTTTGCATATGTATAATAAATGCATAAATGCTTTATTAATTATTCTAATATCACTTAAATTCAGTTTTCAAAACATAAATTTCATCCTAACAAAGCTGCAGTCTCCTTTTCTTACCCTGTTCATCTGAGTTCCTATTAATGCCAGGCAGGTGTAACTTACAGTTAACTTTGAAATTGGATGCAGTAAAGACAACCATCAGAGTACACAAACACATTTTGTACAGCCAATCAGTCTTTTCTGGTAATGTAATGTGTATCATTTATTATCTAATTACTTATGACATAATTAAAGCAGAAATTTCTATAAAATAGCCTCAATTGCTGGCATACAAGTGAAATACAACCTGTGAAATGTCTTCAACAAACAACTGTTATTTCCTTTTGTTTGTAAAACAATGTGATAATACTGGTTCTAGACTATATTTACAGTTTTATTAAACATTTTAAATTTATTCTTATGAACAAATTTTCTGCAAGGAAATGATTATCTTTTTACTTGATTTCTCTTTTTTTCTGCATCAGTTAATTATACATGTGCACAGGTCTGCAGATTTTAAGGTATTGTACTTTGTTTCAGTACTTTTTACTACAGAATGCCATTAATCATAGTCTAATCTATTTCATAAGCCAGTTTAATTCACTAACTGCAACACTTTTAAAAGAGCCCACATGGAGACTGCATTTCAGTATCTCATGGGTAGGGGGCAGCTGTTAATTTATTATCACGATTACTACAACTACTACTAAGAGAATAAAGTCAATCAATTCTCATTGCATTTTTAAGTTTGTTAAGTGGACAATAACGATAATCATAAAAAGCTGAGAAGCACTGAGCTCATGTACTATGCTACCTAAAAATATGAAAGAAGAATTTACACTGCACTGCATTTGCAGGCTTCCTGAAGCTTTAAACAAATAAAAAATCCCAACCATATTTTTCTAACCCCATCCAAATCACAGGTAGTAAGTTTACTTGAATGAGTAATTTATCATGTAGAAGTGTATTATTGTTTGATACTGTAAGGGGTGGGGGGAAATAGTCCAGCAATACTTTGATCTCTAAGGCTGCATTCACTAAGGTGCCATTTGAGAAGCAGGGGAAAACAGAAGATGAAACAGGCAGCAGACCCTCTGTACTCCAGACTAATACTATTCAAGGCTGCAAAGATTCAAATTTAAATCACTGGTAGGTCATAGACCAATGAACCCTTAGACTTAGAGGGACAATAGTCCAATTGATCCACTATTTGCAAACCATGCCTCTTAATATCTGCTATTACTTGCAGGAGGTCCAACTTGCTTTCAGGAAAAAAACCCAAACAATTAACCAACTAACCAACCCAATCCAAACATCCAAAACCAAACCCAAAATCAATAAATGTGAAAATATCTACAAGCCCAAAACTAGGGGATAATACTACTGAATAAGATGCAGTTACATATTGTTTTGATACAGACTATCTGAAATCTAGGGTGCAATGCATCAGGCAAAGGTCCCAACAGTTGCAGCTAACCTCTGGAAAAGGAAAAACATTCTACATCTTATTCTCTATAGTGCAATTCATCAACCTGCTTCCATGATTTGTATACAAAGAACACCCCTTTTTCACTCAAATCAGGCAGAGACCTACTATGATTGGTGGGTTTGTCTCACACCTGTCTATGACTTCTCACCATCTGATGAGTTCTCAAAGCATGCAGAGGACAGACAATGCATCTAGCAGTCTGCCTAGCCTAGCAAAGTGTAGTGCTACACTCTACCTACAAACAGCTTGTGAAAATGAAAATATTTCAGGTAGCAGAAAAAACCCAATTAACTAGCAAGGAGGATCTTCTAGGGCCAGGCCTAATCATGAGTTATTTGAGTGAGGACTCAACTAACACCTGACAGAAAAACAAGGTATTGTGTTTTCTACATGACAGTCTGCTGCAAAGGATCTGTCCTAGTGTAACAGTAAGGTCTACAGCCTCAGTGTTTCTTCCCACATTCTCCCTTCATCATATAAATCTGAACTCCTTAAAAGCCACTAAATTAAATTCCAAATAATTGAAAACTTGGAGTCAAACCTTTATCTGACTGATTATGCAGCAGAGAAACAACAATACAGTCATCCAGATTTGCATTCTGGAAATTGCTCTGCTCTTCTGTTTTCTCTGGATTGTTCAAACAGAGAAGAAGGCACTCAGTGACTCTTTGCCTGTGCACCTGAGAATATGGCTGGATTTTCCACCCAACAGCAGTTTTAAATGAAACAGTACATCTACCATACTAAACCTGAGTATTAAGAACTCAAAGTCTCAGCTAACCTTCATTAGATCACAGAGTAATATGTTGCCAACTTTCATTCTAGCTTATTTGGGATGGAACGTGAACATGGATATTATTTGGAAATTTATAACACGCTATTAATTTTAATTTAATATTGATAAAAGAATTATACTTAAAAAGGAACACAGAACATGAAGAAATTAAACACCCTTTGGCAAAGGACATTTGAAAACCTTTACCATATTTTGACAAAGAGAAAAATGTGTGCTCTCCAAATTTTCTATGTTTTATGATCCTTTTTCCTAGGCAGATAGGACCTTCTCTTAGTATGGGGACATGGAAAAATGCCAAAACCTATATATCATATCTACAAATATTCATAAATGAAAGAACATATTAAATTAAGTGAGGGACTTTTTGAATTCTTAAACAACTTAAACAAGACAAGATGATGATAACCCTAGCAGTCTAAACAAAATGCATTAAATCCAAAAAAGCATTATCGTTTTACATGTTCACTACAAAATATTTTAAAGTGAACAAATCCCATGAACATCATAAGTGTACTTTAAACAGTAATGATCTCATCATCTTAAGTGAAGCAATAATGATTTAAAAATAGATTATTTGAATCAAAAGCAGGCTTCATAAAATCACACTAAGATTTTCATGTTTTCTAAATCATCTAAGTCTTCATAAGCAAAGACTTTCTCTCTTTTTTTAATAAGCTTTGTGGGGGTTTTGTCCTGTATTTTTACCTTTGGATTTTTATCTACTGGGGAAAAACAACCAAAAAATCTAACAACCAGGTAGAGTTTAAAGCATGAGTAGGTATTGATTTAAGACATTTATCCATTTTAATAGAAGGTAATAGTAATTCTGTTCATTACACTGAGAACATATATCTTTTCAAAGGGGGGATGAAGTAGGAAACTAAGTGATTCTAATTATTATCAAGCATAAAATTCAAACAAGATACACAAACAAGGAATCACATTTTTACTTACAGGACTGAAACTAGCAGGTCATTTATGACATCCTATGAATGACATGCCAGTATAGTTTTCAGAGACTTAGCAGTGAGAATCTACAACCTTCCCCATTTCTCAGGAAAGTTCCTGACATTTCTCCTGCATTTAAGACAGGAACAGTAAACAGTGACCCCCTATAACTGTTGTGCAGTGGGAAAGAAAAAAGGAAATGAGTATGGAATATGAACCCAAATTATTACCTACATACTTGTCCCAAGGGGAAAAATTGAAACAGACAATAAGAACAGTAAAATCCCCAAACTGTTTTGCATATAAGATTTTTTAAATTGTTTAAACATTTTATATAATTTAAATATATATCCTAAGAAAACAATGCAAACAAGTACTGAGCTCAGATACTGCAAAATACTAGAGAAATGGTTAAAGGACAAAATAAATATATTACAAGTAATGTATTAACACGAGGACGAGAAGAAAGTCTACAGTTAGTCCATGGAGGGTAGGTTATTTCTGCTTAGAGTTTAGACATGAAATGAAGGATTCCAGCTGTATAGAAGCAGGAAAAGTTACATCTAAACCAGTGGAACCTCTACTGGAATCCTCTCACATGAACAGGAGAGTAATTCTTCCTAGCCTTTTCAAGATATATGGCCTCAAACATTATTTATTATGTGCTATCCACAGTGTGCCATAGGCACCTTGTAATCAAAAAAGGAACTCTGTCTTATTAAACTAAAACAAGCTGGTTCACTAAATACTTTAGTTATGGTCCATATAAAACACTGTCTATTAGATAAAGTCTCTTTCAAACAGAATATGAGGTTTGTATTGTAGACCGCTGACAGCATCATCTGGATGTAAATGAAATGGTTGTATTTATCAGTAATGAATCAGATTGGCTGACAAGAGGTCAAATTGTTATCTCAGAGAATTACCATAGCAAATATTCTTAGTAATCCAATGGAAGTTACATCACATTTTTAATTCTATAGTAACTTTTTTAAGAATTGTAAATAATTTTATATTGACTTTGATCTTTAATACACAGTACTGAGATTTGGAAAGATCAAGTGATCCATCCAGCATTAGTCAATATGTGGAAGACCTCAAAAGAAAACAGATTTTCTCAACACTACCCTAAAAATTGAAATTAAAATCAGGGAAAAAAAAGTAGATTAATATTACGGTTAAAATATCCAAGACACTATATCTTAAATAAGCCTCATATCAAAGTTCAAAGGTAAACTGAGATAATATCTCACTGACCTAGGATGGCTACAGAGTGTCCTGGGATCATCATTAAAACTCAGTATTTGTGCATTAAGATTAAAGTACGGATAAAAAAAATCATTTGAAGCTGGTTATTGTACATATTTTAAAAATCCATGTCTTAATGATAACAGAAGGCTAAAACAAAGGTTTCTTTCCTCTATCTCCCTCCACCTCCCACAAGAAGTTATATGTCAAATATGAGTTCATCAACCCTTTAAAAGCTGTCAGCATGCTTTACAGACTGCCTTTATTTTCAGATTCTACCTTTCTGTGAGGAATAAAAAGATGAAACTTCTGCAAGCAATTTTGCAAACAGGGATAGGGTGGTTCTTTAAAGTCAGAGAGGGAGATGGGGTGCGTCAATCATTACAATATCAATTCATCTCCCAGTCTCTAGTTATATGTGTACTATTATATCACATTGCAAGCTATAGACTTTGCATAAAATAAAGAGGCAATGTAAGCCAAAAGCACAAATTCCAAATACCAAGATTTTAATAGCCATATGCTTGTGCTCTACCTGCTGAGTACAGGCAGTTCCAAGAACCCTGGCTCAGTCCCATCATGTGAAAATGTTAAAAAGTATTATTTATAACAGATATTGCAGGAACAAGATGAGAAAGAAATGCTGAAATGAAAAAAGCAAATCTGAGGACTGAATGAACAAAATCTACACCTATCTGCACTCCAAAAAATTTATATTACATTGTACTAAATGATAAGATTTTCAGGTGCAATAACAAAGCAGCCAAATTGAAGGTATAATTGTAAAAAATACAAATGCCATGGGAAAAAATAGCGTTTTAAAAAAGTAAAAATAAAAGGTTCATATAGTAAGTTAATGACTCAAAGTTTGCTATGATAAATCCTATTTTATTGCTAAGCTTAAGCCTATCTAAATTGTAAGGCAAGGAAAAAGGACTCCTACCCATTACTCTCCTGACTGACTATTAAGTATGAATGTGTGTTTTGGCCCTTTTATTCTCTTAAGCCAGTAGCAAAGGTCAGCAGTGGTACCAATTTCATGGAGAAAGGGAGGACTGGAGAAGGAGACATGCAAGTGTCCTATACATCAAATAGGCAAAGGAGAAATAAAAACTTAGATTTGTGTGTTTCTCCCTCTAAAATTAGAGTAACATCAGTTACACAGTCAGATAAAAAGAAAAAAATGATCTTGTGAATGAATAAAAATATGTAAACAGTTTAATTACAGAAATACTAGTCTATCTAAAGTCAATTTTTAAAATAATTAAAACTTGTACCTTTACTGGGTTCTACAGAGGAAAAGCAAGCATGTTCTATATGATGTTTAGTGCATTATTTATCACTTTAGAGATGAAATTACCTCTTGAAGTGTACTTTGGAGAAGTGAAATTGATTTCCTCCTCCTGGTAAATAAAAGTAAAGCTATATTCTGCCAGCTCCAGGGGCATCAGCAGAACAGTTTCACCATGGTAGCTATATGTCTATCAGTGTTTGGCTATAAACAGAGCTGACCAAGCTCATGAGGGTGTAACACAGAAGCTTTTAGTCTAAAAGTATAGAAAGATTGAGTTAGTTTCAGCAAATAGGCAGACAGGAGGGGGAAAAAATTATTGGACATTCTACTGACTCTAATTCTATTGCCTCTTTGGTTCCTTCTTCCTTGAGAACTTTGCAGAATATGGATTTTTAATGCGAAACAAGGTCCAAGGAAGTTCCACTGAAAAAATAAGACATTTACAAGAATAATATTGGCAGATGTATAACTTCCTGGAACAAAGAACTGAAGAGAAACACACTGCCAGTGAAGAGGTTTCTGTTGCACTCAAGGCATCCCAGAAAAATGCAAAACATGACAGTTCTAAAGAAACTTTTCTTCCACTAGATAAGGCATTTTCAGACACTATCCTCTCCTTGAGAATTATAAAACAAGTAGTTCATGAACACTGGATTTTTCCAAAAACAATTCATCAAAAGCTGAAACTGCCATACAAAGGAGTTATGACCTCATCTGAATGGAGGCAAAGTGAGTCATTAAAAGGAAGATCTAATACAAGCCAGATTTCCTGCCTAGCTTCCTCTGACCTCTGTTGGCAGTGCTATTTTCTTCTTGTATTAAAAAGCATGTCTAGAAATTGTTCAAACTCTGTCAGGGGAACACAACTGACATGCTTGTACAGCACAAGGCTCACATCAGCTGTTCTCATCAAAGCACAGACTCGACAATTCTCTAATTGCAATGACTTATGGGGGAGTCCTCCAACCCAGCTTAAAAAAATCTCACTTCAACAGCAACCCAGCATGAAGTATTGTTTCAAGTTTGCTTAATCACCTTTCTAATCTTTAACATAAAATATCATCTTCTCATGAGTAAAACATTACATAAAATGGAATGATCATAAGCCTAATATGCCACCTTATGCACACAACAGAGTGTGCTGTGAATTCATCTTACATCTTAACACTGACTTTCCTGACATCCATCCAGTTAACTAAGCTCTCTCGTGTTATCATAATATACCATCTTGTGAGAAAATTCATACCTGAATGGTTATTTTTCTACTGAGAGCCATCTTACACAGCCATATATCAAAACAAACATCTACTATTGTTCTCTCATACTCTCCTGTTGGGCGTTCATGTGGCTGCAGACAGGTTTGAGGTGATTGTGTTGGAACCTATTTCCATGTGACAGCCGCAGTGCAGATACTTGTGGATACCCTGGTGCTGAATGCTAATCACCACTACAGCCTGGGAACAATTGCCAGTGATGTCACTTATCACCAGAATGAACAGAAAGGCCTTAATTGCCTTATCATGTGCTTTGTGCTTCCTGCTGGAATGGCTAGAAATCACTAGAAAATACGAGAAGGGATAAAATAATCTTAAACCTGTACAAGTTTCAATAGTTAATAATAAAAGCAGTTCCAAAAGTCAATTAAGGAACTCATTACTCTTCTTCATATATACAGTTCTGATGCTGTTCAAAAAAGGTCTTGATTACTTGTATGAAAACTGAATTGAACACAGGTTATGAATAAAATGCATTAAAAGATGTAATTTGGAATACAGACAGGACACAAAGCATACATGTCATTTGGCTTGTGAATTTAGCTATATTACTTGACAATATTCTCATAGAACAATTTTCTATAAGCATAAGTATTTTTAGCTATTGAAAGGTCATTTAAAGTTTATACACTACACTATAATTCTAATAATATAAAATTCATAGAACAGATGCAAAGTAGGTGCTTCTCTTATGCTAATTAACATGCTCAAATTTATCCTGTAAATAAAAGCACTTCTTCCTTTTTCTCTAAATAACGATCATCAGGATATACATATAATAAAAAAAAGTGTGAAAGAAAAGAAAGATAGTAAGAACTCATTAAAAAACAATCCCTGCACTCGTTTTCAAAACCTTCTAATTAAAATAAAATACTAAAATTAAGAGAGAGAGAATAAAAGCTGAACAAAGCTTATAATAAAACATCCCTAGGTGTTGGCAAAGATTTCATCTTTGTCATTTAATGATGATGAAGCCAAGTAACTGTTGCTGGAATGGAAGCAGGCTGATGAAGAAGGCTTTCAAGTTGAAGTCAAGGATATCACAACCTATATTTTTCTTAGTAGTTCCTCTATCTATACAATGTCTTCCTAAATGCCACTAGTTTCTGTATTTGACACCCCCTCCAATAAATGTCATGGGTTGATCAAAGGTATAATGCTTTAATACACTTCTGTTCATGTGAAATTGTTTGTTCATACACCAACAAGTTCTAAGCAGTTCAAAAAATATCAGAGAATTAGTAATTAATAACAGTGTTAACTTTCAGGGGAAATTAGCTTGTGAAGTAAACTTTTCTCATATTTGATGTTATTTATGCAAGATCTGATAGCAACATTCAGCTAACTGAAACAAACTGTGGGAAATCTTAGCATATACTAAATACTTACATTATTCAAACACAAAGTACATTAAGTTTAGCAGTACATCAAAATAAAGAAGGTATTTTTAAGCATGAATAAGTTCTAAAAAGCATGGTATGTAGCAATTTTTTACAACTTTTATAGGGAAGATGAAGATAATATGATAATTTGTCAACACAATCAACTGGACATGGACTTTTCCAGTTAAAATAAAAATAAATTAGTAGAATTGACATGCTGCTAAAAGGACAGTTTATGCATTTAAAAATACGATATGAATTAAACTTACTTAGATGTGTTTAGAAAGTTTTCAGAGAGATTTAATTTTACTTCTTTCTTCATCAATAAATTTTCATTTAAAATACTTTTTTTACTTAAATAAAGCCCCTATGTTACTGTCCACAGACACGTTTCAAAATTCTGCAATAAAGAAGTCTGTTTACCATTGCTGGGTTGAATTCCAGCTATTTAAGCATGGGTTTAGGGGTAATTCTATCATAATTTAAAATTGATCAAGGAAGTAATTACGTGTGTGCATATATACACAAACATATATAAACCAAGAGTTGCTCTGTCTACAAACACACCAGTTTTGTATCCTTGCAATTTATCAAATGGAAAAAAAAAAGCAACCCAACTATTTTAAAAGATACTTTGCTTTCATCAGAGATTTTAACAAAGCCCACCAAAATAAATTAAAAGAAGCAAAATATTTTCCATTTACTTTACCAATTTCTAACAAGAGTTAGATATCTATGGTTATGGGTGTATATATGTGAATGAACGAATAAATCCTTAACCCACCATATCTTTTTCTCCAGTTTGCAAGCTGTCACCCGTGAAAAGTATGGTGTAGATGGTAGGATGATACTGTACCTGATTGGCTCTGGAGGTGGTCATGGGATCAGATGGAGAGGACTTGGTGGTAGTTGGGGAAGATGGCAATGTCTGGGAACAAAGCAGTTCAGGAGCAAATCAACCTTTACAAGCCTTAGACTGAACAGTTAAAAAAATAAATAAACCAACAAAATAACATAACTAGAAAATTAAAAGAAATAAAAAATGCCTAAGACAAAAATCTTTCTCCTACTCATTGGAACTTAATGGAATTTAAAGTCAATTGGATAAATAATGCATGTAAATATGCATGCTTATGCATGTAAAAACAAATTCATGACTTGAAATCAAGATGGTGAACTCACATAAATACTCAAAAATATGCTGACCACATGAGGAATATATTCTTTCCTCTCTCCTCCTCTTGGGGAAAATGAAGACTATAAGTAAACAAAAATTCCAGCAAGTTCAATGAGCACACTAGGAACAGTTATCACTCTATGAACAAACAGGGCCAATGTCTGAAAGAAATTAAGAGACATTTGCTCTGGCACTTTATAAAGCACCATTGTACAGAAAGGACTTATAGCCAGCAAACTGTATTCCATACCTTACAACAGTTACGCTGAAGCTACCGCGTTTCTGGCTATATTCTAACTGCTAAAATATTCATTGATCTTTTTAAATCTAGAAGCAGGTGAAAAAATGTAAGCATCAATCTCATGATGGATGAACATGCAACTAATACCTTCATAACAAGTAACTACAAAATATTTATGATTAGTGTTAAAAACGTTCATTTAGTTGAGCAAAGGTCAACAGCTTATTATAGTTCTGTGTTCAAAATAAACACAAAAAAGAATTAAGAGTCATATTTATTGATCATCTTTTCTAAATAATATACATATGCTTAACATTAATTCTTGAACATATTAAAAAAGCACTGCTCTGTTTAAAAATTTTATATACACATTTCTCTTAAAAGTATTAGATCGTGACAGAAAAACTCTTCTATTCTTTTTATAAATGTAGTAAAAAAGTAAAACTCCAATTTTCAAAACATAACATACAATACTTATTCAAAGCATGTTTGTGACATCTTTGCAATATATAAATATTATAATATATCAAAAATTACACTATTTTTATGTCAAGAAATAAGTGTTAAATTGCTATACAATGGAATTTATAATATGCTCATATAGTTACTAACCAAAACTATTTAGAAATAAATAAAGCAAAATTTCACACTTTCAGCATTTCTGTTACTTACAATCATTGACAGTCCCTCATAAAATAGGTATACATACTTTTGCACTAAAACTCTTAATGCATATGAGAAAGCTGGGACACTGTGAATGCATAAAGTTGTGTATTAGCAAAATATGGGCTTGTACATATGCACACACAAATATTTTAGATGTACGTTAAACAGTATGAAGATCCATTTTTCATAGTTTGTACATAAACAGGCAGTCAAAACAGGAAAAATAAAACCTTAAGAAACAGATCTCTATTTTGTGCTTCCAACTTGTTACTCATTGTAAAGCAATAAAAACAAATAAAAACAGTTTAAGCATCAACTGGGACTCTTTCACGATAGTGATGTAGAAAATACTATAATGTATAGGACCTTAAAAAATTATGCAGTTGGCAAACTGCTGTTGCTCAGCAGGCACCCCACATTGTAAAAATCAAAACAATTATAAAGGATTCGCCCATGTCTTTATGTACCAAACATGGGACAATCATGAGGGGTCCATTTGTGAGGGGCTAGAATTATTTAGCAAAAGATGTGTCTGATTCCACAGTGGTACACAGCTACACTTGTTCAGGTATAGAATTATGTTTCTGATTTTAGTGAGATGATACAATATTTCTCTTACCAAAGTCTGAAATTGCAATGAACTGATTTTTATCATTTAAGGCAAAACAGGAAAAAAATACAAAAAAAAAATACCGAAAACAAAGCAAAACAAAAATCCCAACCAAAAAGAATGGAGAATTGTTTATTGCCCCAATAGGTTTTCTTTATTATAGCTAAGTATTAAACTTCCATCATGAAATCCCCAAAAGAAAAAAAAATTCTAATATATTTTGACTAAAATATTTCAGAAAACTGATAATTTGTGTTGTCAACACCACTGCTAACCAGCACATATGGTACTGTATGTTGTTTTGGTATGCTAGGTTGCTTATTAAAAGGAAAAATAGTGTGTTCTTCACAGTTGTTATCAAACTTAACTAGAGGATTAATAGGGAAATATGTAGAACACTTCAACACTGGATAATGACAATCACTGATACCACAGATGATTTAAGAAACTGGAAACATCTCAATTTTCAATTTATAACAATCTTCCTAAAGCACAGAAATATATAGCCGTGATGAAAAAAGGAGTGATGATAATCATTCCAGGTGGCTGTTGAACTATAACATCTACTATGTAGAAGCATTTCATTATTTATTTGAGCAAAAGCCTGCTTAAAATACAATGGAAAAAAATAGATTAATAAATTTAAAAGCAAAGACTGTATTAATGAACAAGAATCAACCATGAGAAGTACCTTTTATTAAAAAAAAAAGGCTAAATATTGAAAATAATTATTTTTTGGTTTTTTGGTGCTTTTTTCCTTGGTATATCAGGTTGTTCGTATTTGAGGCTTGATCTCTCTTACACTGTTTACTGACATAACTACTTTTAGTTTTATATATATATATATATATGTATATACACACACATACACACACACATATATATATAACATAATTGACAGTGTTTTTTAAGAATTAGTCTCTTTTCAAGCTTCCATATAATTCTGAAGATACACCTATTTATTTTTCTCATATCAAAATAACACAGAGTGATTTTTCAAACATTAAAAAGCCCCCACCAGAAACAGACATTTGGAGTTTGTATTGAATTTTCACTGGCTGTTAAGTATAATACAGTCTCAATTGCTTTGCAGAAACTTTTCAGCAAAATTGCTCCTTAAATTAGAAAGTTGGACAGAGCCCAATATTCTGACTTATTACGCAGCATAGAATGCATTAAAATTGGCAAATCTTTTGCATTAGGCAAGCACTCAAATTTAGTAGTTAGGTTTCTGACAATAAGATGTATAAACAGGTTAGAAATTGTAAGATGAATTTACATTACAAATTTCAATTTTTGAATCTGCTACTTCCATACGGTAATTGAGGATTTTCTGAAATTGCAGGTTGACTACTGACGTTATAGAAAAAAAAGTTAGAATTTCTACTACACACCACTTCTAAAACTTGCAGAGTGTTTTTTAAGGTGTTTCTTGAATAGTATAATCTAAGCCATGATGAAATTAAAGTTCTCTGTTTTCTTTAACACTATTACCTTTCCTAGTACTTACTGATACAATAATGAGTTACAGGTTACGGTATTTTTGTACTGACTTTACCCTTCTAGAACATGCATTTGAGAAAACAGATTTTAAATATTTAAAAAGGAGCTTAATTTTAGAAATAAAATTCTGTTTTAATCACATTTGAGGTGTAGCATCTTCAGAAGGTCCAAGAAAATACTACTACTTTGTGCCCAAGCACTGACTATACTGTGAGAGACTTCTCTCAGGGAGCCCAATACACTAAAGGGTGTGCAGAAATATGGTCAAATCATCACATTTCCATTCTTGGTATTTTTTGATTAATATAGTTAAGATATAGCTGCACCATGGCAATATAGATTACATACAGTCCATCTGCAATGGTGTTTCAAAAGGTCTCTGAGTCCTCTTTTGATACTATGACACCCTTATACACATTTTTACACTACAGAAATTTCAATACTTACATCATGGGTAATAAATATTAAAACTGTACTGAGACAATTAACTCAGTACCTAGTATATTTATATAGTTAGGACTAGAAAGAGAAGGCAGAAAATATTAATTGAAACAGGGTTACAGACATGAAAGCATAGAAAGAACATAATTTCAATGTGAAGGTGACTGTATTTACAGTTTCCCATTTTCTAGTTTCTCACTACAAAGCTTGCCAAACAAAGGAGATCTTGGTAACAACATTACCTGCAATAAATAACTATTAAGACTAACCTAATACTGAGTTTCAGTCCTGCATATATTAATATTGGTGTTTTTAATCACTGAAATTACTGTGATAAAACTAATTTGCTTAAGTCAATATTTTAATGCACTTTAGGAAAAGTTTAAGACCTTCTGCAGTTGAAATGAGCAACAGAGAGAACTGTGAGGCCCCACTGCACAATCTACTGACTTACTAGACTTTCAACACTATCAGAGGTAAAAGACTGCTGCTTTGCTAAACAGAGTCTTCTTCACATCTGCTGTGATCTCTTTTAATCTGCAACTCTGCCAAAAGATTCTTATCTTGGAGATTACTATATAAATATATAACACATTTCAAAAAATATAATTTGGATAAAGAAATAATCAAGGATTAGTAATTTGCTTACAATTCAGACTGTAAAAAGGCCACTTTGATGACTTCAGTGACTTATTTTTTTTCCTACCTTTTCATTTCTGTAAAGAACGAATAAAATAAATTTTGATTATATTTCAGTCTCTGCATTTGGTTTTGCTTTTGAGTGGAAGAAGAGACAGGGCATAGGGAAATTCAAAAAGACTAAGAGGTAACTCATCTGTATTTATGAACTCTTGGGAACCTGACTTTGAGAAAGGAAATAAGTATGGTTAAGTATGATCTTGAAGAAAGATTCTCTCATGTTTTGTCAAAGACAAGAAGGGATAAGAAGATTGAAGAAAACCACCAGGCTCCATCTGGATCACCAGAGCAACTCTGGATGAAAGGAATAATTTAGAATTACTATTATAGTAAAAGGCACAAAAAATAATGAGGACCTCCTCGTTCATCAAAACTTGTCACAGTAACATAGAACACGACAAGATCTGGTGCTGTTACATGAGAGATCCTATAACATACAGGTTTAAAATGCAATCTTGAAGAGAAGGTTACCTCTTCATTCTGGGATACTTTGGGATACAGAAAGATACACCAAAACTGCAAAGCCACCAGAAGGTATGAGAGAACTTAAGAATTTTCTGAAGAACCAAAACACTACTGAAAATTTATGTGAAGTTGAATGCTGCTGTTCATACCGCAACAAAATATTCTATTCTCATTCCACTTTTGAAGCACAGAAGACTTAATAAACAGCTACAAACTTGACTGCATTCATAGATGAAGTTTTGCATAAATATTGAGATTGTATCCAACACTGCTGAAATAAAACAGAAAATAAAACTAGCGATCTGCCAGCAGAATTGAGCACATGAGGGACAGGATAAAGTACACATATTTTTATGGAATACTAAACTTTTGCCATTGGATTCAACATACAGAACTAAAGAGCTTTTTAGTTCTTGCAACTTGTGAAGACCTCTGCATATCTTACTATACATTGCAGAATGATAACTGGTGTGATTTTTCACCTCTGTTCACAAGTGAAAAATGTTCATGAGAAGTTTTTAACTAGATGAAAAGACACTGTGATCTATGAAGCTATTTATTTTTTGTTTAAAAGAAAACTTTAATTTTCTCATTCCACAGTTTAGTAGGATTTACTAGGTGACAGACTTTTTTCTTCAACAGATGATAAAGAAAAGAAAGGGTTCTCAGAAAGGGATAGGCTTTTTAAGCAACCAATGGAAGTTTCTTCAGATAGGAAGAATCTGAGCATGTTGGTGGATTAAGAACTGAATACAGCAATGTGCACATGCAGGCCAGAGAGCAAACTGCACCCTAGGCTCCTCTAGAAGAAGTGTGTCTATGAGGATGAGAAGTGATTCTGTCCCTCTGCTCTAGTGAGACCCTACCTGCAGTGCTGCATCTACCTCTGGGACTCGCAAGATAGGAGAGACATATGGATCTGCTGGAGAAGATCCAGAATAGGTCCACTTGTGACTACATGCACCTCTCCTAAGAAGATAGGCTGAGAGAATTGGCATTGTTTATTCTAGAGACAGGAAAACTTCTTGGAGACCGTAGAGCAGATTTTCGTCACTTAAAGGGGGCCCATAGGAAAGATTGGGACAGACTTCTTATCAGGTAGAGTAGTGACTGGACAAGGGATGAGGTTTTCAAACTGGAACAGGTAGATCTAGATTAGATATTAGGGGGAAGCCTTACTGTGATGGTGGTGAGGCACTAGAAGAGGTTGACCAGATAATCTGCGGATGATCCATACTTGGAACTGTTCAAAGCCAGGTTGGATAAGGCAACCTGGTCTAGTATTCCTGGCAAAGGGGTTGGATCTAGATGATCTTTAATTTGCCTTCCAACTAAAACCATTCCATGATTCTATGAAGTCTACTGGGCCTTTGTAGTCTGAAGAACTCATAATCCAAACCACCAACCTCTCCTCCATTTAAGCCAATATTTTTAGCTGTGTATTCTTAAACTCAGGTTCTATATAGGCATTTGAAAGAAAATTTTTTTATTTAAAGATCATTACGTTTTCTTTTTTGTTGTTGATCAACATTTCTGCTGTAAAAGCAGTTGTTTTCAACAGAGGAACATGAAATTACAGATCTGAGTTCAGCCAATAACTTTTGTAGATTTTGAATAAAATAACTGGGACCATGATTAATAAACAGGAGTCTAACTCATGAAACATTAATTATCTATTGAAAAAGCTGAAGTGAAACTGGTGAAACTGAAAGTGAAAGCTTTAATTGGAAATTCTATACATGAAAGTTTATTTTTACATTAAAGTTTTCTTCCTTGATTTACGAGGAGGAAATTCTAGTTCTTTTCTATGTTTTAAAAGACCTAAACATTTCATAGAATCAAAGAATCATTCAGGTAGGAAGGGATCTCAGAAGGCCAAACAGTGCAAAGTCTTGCTTAAAACACAGATATCTTTAAGATAGGTCCTCTTTCCTTCCATAAAATGCACAGTTCAGCAATGGCCATCTCTGTTTCATGTGCTTCCTGGACAGGCTGCTACAACATCTGCTACCTACTACAACTGAAAGCTGGAAGAAAAATTCAACTAGCCTACAAAAAGGTTGTAATAATTTATGAAGTAGGTGATAAAACCAATTTAAGCAGCCTTTTCCATTGTTCATAAGATTTGCTATTAATTTAGAGGTGAAATTTAAAGCTTTGGATGCTGATTACAAAGACTAAACAGCTCAGGCTCACGATGTCTTATGAAAATGTGTTTTTGTTCCTGTGAGTTACGATATGCTTTGAAAGAGTTTGTACGACACTAATTTATAGAGAGAAAAAGGAGGCTAAATGCTCATAGCAGTTTCTGGAAAGAAAAAGGGCACAGGAACCAGTTGGTTGTTGTTTAATGATACTTACAGAAATAGCAGATGGCTGACATCCATGGAGATTGTCTATGTTGTGTAGATATAGAAGATACAAACATTTGTCAATTAAACATCTAACAGAGCTACTTGGAAGAGAGAACTCCCTGGTATCTACTGATAAGTCCAAAGGATTAGGAGAGACAAAAAAACAAGCTGGAGAAGGCTCAGAAGGAAGCGCATAGATTTGCTTTCAAATCTTCTGCAGCTGAAAAAGCTGAAGTTAAAGGGACAGAAGGTTCAGATAATGATTTCCATTAGCAAGGAGAGATGCCAGGCCAGAGTCAGCCCTTCTGTGTCCCCTTCCTTTCCAGAAGACAGAAAGTGCTGAAGTTCAAGTAGCCAGCAAAGGTCTTACCTACTGTCTTAATTGAATCTATAACCAGAAATTTTCTTTCTTGGCTCCCTTCCCTGGGGTGAATGTTGATAAAGCAGCCCAAGACAGAGAAATTACAACAGAGAAATGAGGGCTGCATGCTCATACAAATATGAGTGGCTTTGCAAGACTTCAACTACTGGAATCTTTATTCATGGGGAGATAACTACATCTTCTTTTTGACTGAAACATTTTCAGAGTTCCTAAATGAAAGTAGATCAACTTTAAATTTTCTTCAATCTGCAATGAAATACTTTGTGTGCCAGTGTTCTTGGGTAACATTCCAAGACCAGAAGAACCATGTAAAATTTTGCATAAAGGAAGAAATTACAAAGAATAAAGCTTATTAACAAAAATCAAAATTACTAGTATTAAAATTTTACTAAAAATTTTAATTGAATTTTCATATTTATACTCTCAAGAAAATAAGAACGCTGGAGTTCTAAATCACGGCAACCTGTTATAAAATATTATTCACTTAAATTTTTAATTCAAGGTGTTATATCTTTCATTAAGGTACAGTATACTCTGACACTGAAGGACAGATTAATTCACTCCAAATTCTACCTAAGAACTAAGCTAACAATTTCATCTCTTGGTAAAAATAATGGATTTTAGGTTTGAGTCAATTTTAGATTGAGTCAATATTTATAGCGCAATAATTTATCATGAACAGATATTGCTTCATTAAAAGAGAATTTAAGCAATTCATTGTAGTTAAAATTGCTTAACATATGCACATGCATATCCCCAAATATTTGATGTTATATTATGCACCTACATGTATACAAGTATTATATTTATATTTTAAGATGCAAAGCTAGTAAACATTGTACTTTAGTCTGTCTTAGCTTCATTAGTAGTGACTGCATTCACTAATCCATACCTCCAGAATTTAAGTGAACTTAAAATTTCAAACCAACAAACCCCAAACTAAACAAATTTTCAAAAAAGAGGAAAAAAATTTAAAAAGAAAAAAAACCAGCAAAAACCAAACAAACAACCAAACCAACCAACCAATCAAAAAACAAGCCCCCAAAATA
The DNA here is from genome assembly GCF_023055355.1 of Agelaius tricolor. Classification (NCBI taxonomy): domain Eukaryota; kingdom Metazoa; phylum Chordata; class Aves; order Passeriformes; family Icteridae; genus Agelaius; species Agelaius tricolor. Next base: position 28,963,863 of record NW_027269265.1, on the reverse strand, counting down.
AAAGAAAAACAACTTCAACAACTTTGCAAATACATTTTCTGAAGAAATAGTGTGGACAACAGGATATATCATCTTCAGACACAAGAGAGTAATTATTTAGGCATTTCACTAAAGAGGTCTGTTCTCTAGTTTCTCAGGATCTTACTGACTTACCTAAAAAACTAGCTTCATTTAATTTCAAAATTGGAAAACCACTTTTTATTGTAATAGAAAACACTCATTTCTCACTGGATTAAGAAATATTGGCATAAAAGCCAATATTTTATCAGCAGAAAAGTCACTCAAAATATAGATCAATTTCAGATCTTTATCTTTCAGGCATAATCATTTTCATGTCTAGTAATTGAGAAACTAATCTTATAAAATTGGGGGCTTTCTTTTTAGTATTTTATTATCAATTATCTAGAGTAATTTGTATGCAAAATTATTGCATACAGAAAAAAAAAAGGAGTTGTAAGTATTAGAAATCATATAAATTGTTTATGCACAGTTTCATCCATCCAAAGCAGTCTGTTGCAAACTCATCCTGCTCAAAAACATCTTTATATAAGTATTTTGTGTAAGTCACTGTATACAAAGTAAAATAATTGCACACAGTTGCCAAATTATAGGAAACTGAACCTTACTAGCATAGAAGGACAAAACAATCTTTTCCCACATAGGATACATGAGACACTAAAATCTTTCCTCTACAGGATAGAGAGATAAGAAAAAATTTTAGTAATAACTTTAAATCCTGTATGATGCATATTTCCCATTCTCCTTACAGAGCAAATTTCTGAAAATTAAAATTTTTATTGAAAATCAAAGAATAAAGAACTAGGGCAATAATAGCTTGCAAATAGTTTTTGCAGTACCCAAAGATTTTGAATGAAGCCAGTAAAAAATAGGCAAAAAGATGCCCAAAAATAACATAAAATGAAATTGTAAAAAACTTCCCAAGTAAATTATCCTTAGGTTTTCATGTTCTTACAGGCAAGATTTTAAATTATCTTATTTAGGGTCTAAAAAAAAAGTTAACTTTTTTCTTTTATTTATATACATAAATGAAGAGAACATTCAGTTAATCTGTGATTTTTAGTAACATTTTAAGATTTACAGAAGGTTCACCATTTAAGATTAAAATTCAGCAATCTTTAACTAAGACCTAGAGGTCTATTATCACCTTGTACAGTAAAGAAAAGTTTATGAAAAAAACACATTAGAGCATGGCGTTGGAATTTATAAAATACTGTCTAAAAGAACTGCTGAGAAACATGGAACATGTAAGTACAAGGAAAAAAAAGAGTACCAGCAAGTTAATAAAATCTAAAATAACATTTTCTTAAAGAACATGTTATGTTTACCCCTTCCAGCACTAAAGCTTTAAGACTTCTAAGGAGCTGCTGTGACTCTCTATTCCCAAGCAAAAACTCACTTGTTTGATGCGGTCTGGATTAACAGTGGTCTGAGGCTGTAGGATGCTGACAGGCTCTGTCTTGGCCACATTCTGAGGCATTTCTCGAATCTTCTCTGCAATGAAGCCATGAACTGCATTTAGTGCTTCCACTGTTCCCTGGATCAGACACACCCGCTCCGTAGTACCTGCAAATACCAAAAGTCATCTGAATGCTGAGGATTCTTCAAGGTCCCACAAACTGCTTCAGTTAGGGCACAAAGATGGCACTCAAAGGCATGCTGCAAAACCAATGAACAATACCTCCCTAAAAGTACAAATGACAGGTTTCTGAAAGATAACATACTGATGATGTGAAGGCATTGTAAACAGCTATTGGTATAGATCCCACAATAACTAACTTTCCAAATCAGCCTGGATAACATCAGTCAGAATACTCATAACCTTCTTCCAAAATGAAATTGTTCTGTTTGTGCTACAGAAAACCAACACCATTTCTTATCTATTGATTTCTTATTTAAAAACATCTACAAGATGGCTGAAGATGGATGCAGAACTGTTGAAAAATAGTTCCTTGATTTTTTATTTTTTTTTTGTGATGAGACTGGTTTTAGATGATTTGATATGACTAAACAAATATAAAACCTTCCAGTACCAATCTGAAGGGTAAGAGTATAACACTTCACTGAAACAATCCATGTTCTGTACTCCACATATCAAACCACTTAAATAGGTTCCAGAAAATCAGTCTTGACTTGAAAAACAGGATCTGACAGGGGTTAGGAAAAAACTCCCCAAACCCCTCAAAACGAACTTAAAAAGGAATAGTGTAGTTTCCAATTTCATTCTACAGGAATACCAACATAAGATAACCTACACACTCAAGTAAAACTGCCTTAGAATTTCACATAATCCATACTTTCAAAAACATATTGTTTACACTTCCAATATACACAATTTTTTTTATATTCATCACCTCACTGTTGTTTTCAAATATCAGTAGAACAGTTCTATTAACAGAAGACAATTATAAAATAAGCTATCAAAATATTGGCGTAGTCCTAAAAATATAGTAGTACCTTAGTACTGATTGTGTTGCAAAGATAAGCCAGATACATATCTCTATTCAATGTCAGTACATATTTTGCTTCAAGACTATGGAGAACGGGAGCAAAATAACAAATCTGAGCCATAGAATTAGCACAAAAATAAATAAAATAATATTTTTCATTTATATATTCCTAGTAAATACTATTGATACAAGGTCACAAATTAATCTTTTCTCACATAAAATTCATTCACTCTACATAAGAAAATGAAAATGGCAATGTAATGATGTGGCAAATACCAACAAGTTTGCAACAATTTCTGAAATTCACCACATGTTGGTTGGCCTCATTTCCACTGTGCAACCTGCATGGACTCACATAGATTAATGTACCAGAGTGGTAAGCAACCTTCTCCATAGTATTCCCTTCCATTCAATTTTATATTTATATAAAACATAAAATTTTATCACCTTTTATCATCTTAAGATATGCTCCTTACAAGAATGCAACATAGACTTTAACAGAGAACAGTACAGTAACCTTTGGAATTTCCAAGAAAAAAATTAGGTTTTATTAGTTTATACTCTTCACCTACTTCTATCTCTAATATTAAATATTTTATTACTTAAAGAAGAAGGAGCACACTAAGAGCCTTGCCTGCTCTTAAGATAACTTATTCACATATACTTAAAATCTGATTTTTATGTTAAGTATCAGGCAATACTGAAATTCAACACTGGTAGAAGCCCTACAGCAAAAAAGACAGAATAAGAAATGTGCTTTTTTTTTTGTCTATCAAAATATGTTATCTAAAAATAATTAAAATTAGAATTAAAACCTGTCAACCAATATGTCCAAATATGTCAGATTATTAATCCTTAATATAAAATTAGAATGTTTACACTCTTAACTGCAAGTTATAAAAGTCTCCCAATCAAATGCATATTTCTCAGGAGGAAGCTTTTACAAATATTTTTGTGACCTCTTACAGCATCTTTTCAACAAATCAGCTTCAAAATACAGCTCATTTTCTTGTCCAAATGCTTTCTCAGAAAAGGGAGTTTGACTGCCACGAGTGAAAGCCACCACAGCAAATGAAACTTGGTTCCTAGACAAAGCTTTCTTGATGCCCTTTTGCTTTTTCCTACTTGGCTCCCTCCCCTTCTGCAAACACCGCCTGTGGTTTCTGTGTAAAGCAATCCAGCTCCAAGGAAATGCTCCGGGGAGTCTTTACAAGGGAGTATTAATTGTCTCCTAAACGATGCGATGCGAGGTGGGCTGATCAATGCCGCTAATGCAAGTGTTCCTCTCTGCCTCTGCAGACAACACAGGCAAACAAGGCACAGATCGGGTTACGGGCCAGCCACAGCTCAGCCCGAGCGCGCTCAGCAGGGACGGCTCCTGTCAAAAACACCTGCACGGAAAACTGCCCGTGCCAAACAGCGACTTCGGTACACCTGACGCTAAGCGAATAAAGGGTGTTTGGCAATCTGGGCTGTTTTAGAAGGTGCTGCATAATAAAAATATGCTGGATGTAATACCTCAGACCAAGCGTGCTACATTTCAGTACGTATGAACTAGAATGTAGTAGCAGAAATCGCTGTTCCACGAAAAAATAAAATCGTGCAGCAACACATCTCACACAGAGTTAAAGTTTGAAATTGTATATTTGCTTTAATAGTCGCATGCACAAAAAAATTTAAAAGTTATAAAATGTGGAGAAATTGTATACCTATACAGTTTTGAATTGTATTAATCTTTTTAAAGCAATGTTGTCATATTCCTTCAAACTGTAATAGCTTCTCAGTCAGATACTAAAGTACAATAATTTGTAAGAATTATGCAAAAGAAAAACTGACAGCTACATGACCAACCTGTATAGCAAAAATAAACCTACCAATCACTAACACTGGTGAAATTTCTGTAATTTTAAGAACTTTTAGGCTCTCTAGTGTATGAATTGAAGTGCCAGATTGCTTATAATTTTCAGTTAACAGTTTTATCCAATCCTTTTTTCACATTTCTGTGAAAAAAAGCTCACCCATCCGTATGTATAATTTTTTTTCATATGATTTTCAAAATATGTATTTAAAAGGCAGACCTAATTTTTGAAGTAGCTGACAAAGAAAATCTAACTACCAATTCACTGCCCTTATTTATGTTCTGTAAGCAGAAACAACATAAATTTATTCTCTTTTAAAAAATTATTTACAACTCAATTAGGTGCTAGGGTCATGTATTGACACTGCCTTTTATATATGAAGATACAAAACATATACAAGAGAGGAATAATTTTGACAAAGATAATAGCTAAATGTAGAATAGGTGATCGTCACCCCTCTACATTAAATAAACCCACAAAAAATGTTTTTATGTATGTCCAATAATAACAAAGCCCTTCATAGAAATTTGCATGTAGCTATGAATCGGAAAAAAAAAAAGAAATCTAAAAACATGCTGCTGGTGTTTCTACAATCTTTTGTTTTGTTTTTTTTTTCCCCTAAGGGGGAAAAAAAGTGCAAGTGCAGTGTCATTTCTTTCCCCTCATATTAGAATCCAAATTCAATTTGCATGTGTGGGTTTTAACTTTTTCTTTTCAAATAAGAGGCAGAATACTAATCGCACAAAAATACCTTTGCCTGTACACTCACCAAAAAAATTTATCTGTAAAACCATCAGAGTAAAAAGGAAACCTTAATCTGGTTTTTTAAATTTTTTTTGTTTCGTTTTGAGGGAGGCATTTTTGGGGCCTTTTTTTTACATGGCATTATATAGAATATTTCTTTTTTCTCTACAGTTCCATAGGAGAGGGAAAAGTGAAATCATTACCAGGCATCACACAATTTACAGGAAACTAGACAAAAGACTCTTTTGATATCTAATAAATTAGGACTAAAACGTAAACAGGCTTGCAATAACTTTAAGAACTCATTTTTCCTCCTACCTCAGGTAACTACCTAAAATTTTATTTCTGGCAAATATCCTTGGACGCCACACTAATTTTTTCAAGAACTTCCAAACAACAGACCATGATTTTTCTCAGAGAATGTTATTTATTTATTGGACAACTGATAAAGCTTTTAAAGCAACCATTAGAATAAGTGGCAGGAGATGCCACAGGATAAATGATCCTGATGCTTTTGATGTTTGCATTTCTGTACTTAACTGGCACACATCTATACATGGTTGCCATTAAAATTTAAAATGCTTACTTAAAGACTGATTCAATGTGTAGGAGTTCATCTGTTCACAGAAATGCTCACTAAATGTTAAATGTGCTTCTGTGTCTTTGGAAAATAAGAAGCATTTCTCAGCTGAAATGTTTTGGGGAATGCATGGTACCTTTCAGAAATCTCTGGCATTTATATGACTCTATAAACTTTACATTGGGCTTTTACGTCAATCTTAAAGAGAATTTGAAAACCTAAAAAGCACAATGCAATAGCAGCCCAGGGTAATCCCAATATATCCACTAATTAAATCTCCTTGTACTTTTCCAGTGTACCATGCCAATTTCTCTGATACTAAAAGTGAGAACCTGTGAGAGAAGCTGAAGCTAAAACCTCAACTAAGTGAAAGCTGCACTACAGTCTCTCATCTGCTCATTTACATTAAACTTTTTGTTTGACAACTCCCAGTACAGCACTCTACTAAACCCAATGTCCCATACATGCATTCTTGTGACCCATGATCAGCTGGCTGTTAAAGTAGGATTCTATAGAACACCACACAGACTGATTCAGCCAAAAACTGATCTTGCAAACCCCTGGGGAAATAGGACTGTGCTTGGACACTATTGCCAAGCAAACTAAAAATTGTCAGTAACTTGCTTAACATGAAGTTCTGATAAAACTCTTGAACTCTTCCACTGCACATCTGCATAAAGCCTAGGAAAATGAAAGTCATAAAATAAAAATGTTTTTTAATTCAAATACATTAGAAGTATCTTACAGGGTCTTCAACTTAATGCATAAAAAACCCCTTTGTCATATAAATGACAAAATGTACAGTCTTAAATGCAACACATAAGATATGTGTTGTGTTTCTGTAACACTTCACAGATAAGTGAAATGTTACAGAAAGCTCAACTGGACAGTTTTGTCCTTTAGTTCCTATCTCTCCTTTTTACCTTGCTTCTTGACAGAGAATTAATTGGTCTTAACACAGAGTCTGTACCCATATTCCTCACTGACAGAAAGGTGTCTCTCAAAGCAAAGCCTGATGATCCCAGACCTCCCAAAATGAAAGGGGAAACAAGGGCTGGTTGACATTCTAGGACATTGATGCTCTTGTTTTCATCCAGACAAAATAACGTTGGAGCTGCTTGCTTAGGACACTCACACAAATAAGGGTGCATTCACAGGAAGCTCAACTCAGGTTAATAACACATCTTTTAGATATGACATCTGACAGCCATGCACATATGTGTGCACATACCTATTCATACCCACATATACACCAGTTTGTTTCACTGTCATTGAATAGGTGACAGCTTTCACTAGAACTCAAATATTGAAATAGATCAAGTTTAAAAATTCTGCAAAACTTATGAAATGTATGATTCCTCAGAGTTATATGAAAACACGTTTACAATCTGTTGTGATTTGGACACAAGACTGAATTCCATGAATCCAGGTTTAATGTAGTCATGACTAAAGAAACAGATTATTCCCATATGACAGAGAAAGCACGGAAATTAAAAAAAACTCAAACCTCATCATTATTAAAGGTTTAGAAAAGATGATAAGTCATCTTACAAAGCAAACAATCCATTGAATATAAATTGTTTTGTTGTGTATCAGCTACAGCTTTGATGATGATCTCCCAGAAACTTAGTTACATAAAGACAGATGAAGAATTATTATTAGTACTATACTGTCATTTGTAAGACAGGATTGCAACTACTTCTCTTTGTTTAAGAGTTATTAATAAAAAATAAAGATTCCACTGCAAAAGGTAGTAAATGTCTCCAAAACCAAAGGAAAGGGCCAGATTTTTTTTCTCTTTTCTTTCTATGGTTTTATGTAGGACTGTTACTTAGATGAGAAACACTCACAGAGAAAGTATGTGTACAAATTAATGCCCAAATGGCTGCAATGAAAGCGAACATACTCTACCTACGCTTTGGGAAAGCATGGTTCTGGACAACAAAAGCACTGGAAATAAAAAAGCCCTCAAACCATGGAAAAAAGCACTATACTTTAATAATTTTGTTTGTGGGAATTTTTGTCTTAATATATTATTTGTAAAGTTATCTATAACAAATGAACTACTGTTTAATCAAACAAAACCCACCTGAATCCGTCATAACATTTACAATAAAAAATGGGAACATAAAACATAGAATTTAAACAAAATACAAAATAAATTGATTAATCATTGCTATTTACATGTTCTCCTTAAAAAAAAAAAAAAAAATCACATGAGTTTTGATGAGCCCCAGATTGCATGGTACTCTCTGCTAACAAAAAGAAATCTGCTCCAATTTTTCTTAACAGTGGTAACATACTTGATGGACTTCAATATACTTCTGATTTTTTTCAAAAGGAAATGGGCTCACCATTGTCATACTTTCTAATAATGGAATGTAAGCATTTGATTATTCAGGTATTTTTTAGATTATCAGGGCCTGGAATATTGCACAGAGTTACCATTTTTTCCCTATGAGTAACCATCTAAATAAGTAAACATTTATTAAAAATCCAGTAGTGAAATTTGGTGAAAATGTGGAAGTTAATGATAAGTAAATCTTTCAAACTCGTTAAAACCAAGCACACACAATACTACCAGAAGACCATATCTTCTGGAGAAAAGAAAATAACTGACCTTATTTTTAGAAGGGGACCACAGAATAGAAAGAAAATAAATACCGTATGTTTTTCAACATATCTGAAATGAATTTTTTATTAACAAAAGAGTGTGAGACTATTTTTTCCTACAAAGTAATGTTCACTTCACAATTACTGCTTTTATACTATGTTATAGCAATATGAACCTTTGTTCGTAATGCCTCCTACATGACAATTACCAACCAAAGGGGAAAACCCACTCATTTAAACAGTAAGATATGTACTCTGAGAAATTGTAGGAACTGATACATTTTATAATTTAGAGTGGTAACAGCTGAAATCACCAAGGAGCTTTTCTCCTTAGAAATATTTCTCAAGTTCCATAGTTTAGAAGCCTGTGAAAGGCTTTGGAAAATCCTTCTGGATAAGCTGAGCTTCTCAAGAAATCAAATCACATAATACAATCATTGACATTTATTTGTTTAGAGGAAGCAAATACCAAACTTCAGGTAAATGAGCCATACTCAAACTTTAGATTAGAAATTCTATTAAAATATTTGTGACTGCATGTATATTTTTTCCCCTATATTGCAGGTAAACACTGACAGCAATCAGGGGAACATGATTTTTCAAGAGTATGCTTATTACTAACAAATGCTTTTTAAATTAAGTCATGATCCTGCAAGAAATCACCTTTATCTATAGCATTCAAGGCAAACATTAGAGGCATAATTCCAGGTAGGAATAAAATGTAAAGAAACATGTTATAGCAATTAATTCTAATAGTCATTAGAAGTATTCTGCAGAGTAGTCCAGAAATATGAGGAGAGAGACAAGGATACACACACCTTTTGCTTTCAGATTAAGAGTGTTCTGTCAAAACCAGGATGAGCTCCTGTTGTGAAGCAGTCATTATAGCATTATAGCACTGTATACATCCAGAATAGGCCCAAATAAACACAAACCACATTCTTTTTGTACCTACCTCCTTTTTTCATCCCTAAGTGCTAGTCTAATCCATGCTCTGCTCATAATAGATCTTATGTGCTGTATTTTTAATTAAATCCATAGCTCCCCAGCAGCAGACTCTAGTTCAGAGTTCATAAGGTAAGAAGAGTTTCTGATTACTACTCAAACATTTTCTATGTCACACTTATCTTTCCTTGTCTTCCCAGCTCCTTCCTGATCACCAGACTGTAACCCTTCTATATCATATCCTGCTGATTTTTCTATGAATGGCATTAATCTCCCATAAATTTAGTTTTCTAGGATTTATGCCCTTAACCAACGTAGCTGGTTAAGAAAGACAGATGTCCATGAACATCCAGTGCATCCCATCTACTTTTAGATGGAATCATCCCCAAAAGATAAGAAGTTCTCACACTTAATTAGAGAAGAAACTTCAAGTATTAGTTTAGACAAGATGGAGAGCTCCTCAAAGGCTCACTACATACATGCATAGCACAACACTGTTTTCCTATTTATACAACATAAATAGGAATTACTCTTCTTACTAAAGTGATAATAATTAATATAGCAGCATTAAAAACATTTCCTGGATGTAGGAATAAAGCATTATGTAAAATGATTTTGGTGTTGTAAGAGGTAAGTTGAAGTTTAATAAAGGGATTTTTTTCCTCAAAAAACAATGTCACACTCATTTCTGCCCACCAGAAGATTTATATAAATTCATAAATATTTTGTCATTTCATATGTCTACAATAAAAAGGAGTAAAAAATGTTATGTAGGCAGAACTGTTTCTAAATAGGACTCTTTCACAACTTTTTGCACTGGATGACAGTTGCTTTTTTTCTATTTTTATAGCTACACATTCTTTTTTCCTAAGCACTCAAAAATTCCTGCTTCACAGGTATTTGCTGAACTATTTTCATTCTTGTACAAAATTACTTTCAAAATAGCCAAGGTAGATATAATGGCCCTGGGAAGTTCAGTACCAATGAGAATCAGATGAAGTGAACAAAAGATCTCCTGCCAGTACTGATTGAGCCAGACAGGAGCCTTTTTTAAAGGCCAGTCATTTTGTGAGTATTTTCAACTATTCAAAAGAATAATGTAATAATTTAATGTGTATACAAATGGTACGAGATTACAATGTGTTTATTATTTTTATTATTGGATTTGAAGGAAGGAATCTGCATCTCAAAGGACTCCAAGGCATAAGAGTTTTTCCACAGCTGCTTTTCAAGAATCATCTAATGGGCTGGAATTTCTAATTAACCTGAGTAAGTTACTGGTGCTCATATACTCCTCCATGGACCTGCTGTGCAGTAACACAAGGAAAATGTTACAGATTTAAGAACCTCACTGATTCTTCTCCTCAATAGGCAACAAAAGACAAGTTCATCTCTAAAAATCAGACTCTCTACAGATACAAATGCATGTGAAATGGTCTCCTTTCTCTATTTGCCTGCGAGCTCATTTTTGTAGGATAGAAGCAGATTTAAAAATGAGGAATGTGAACTTCAAGAATGGTACCTAATCTGTGCCAGCCACTTGTATGAATTCTGTACCAAGAATGGCCCTTCTCTCAACAATTTTTAAGTCTATTCCCTTGTCTAACACTAAACCAGGGATGCTCAGAAAGCCTCCCTAAGTCAGCAGCAGAGGAGCACTGCAGGTACACGCGTTGGGGATGGGGAGGAGGGAGGGTGCAGTCACCACCCCTCTGGTCTTCCCTTTTCCTCCAGCCACAGAACTTATTACAAGAAAGAAGTTGAAGCTCGGTAATTCTGCTGAGGGAAGAAACAAATACACTCTTCCAAATGTCCCACACCACCTGGAACTACAGGATTTAGAGCCTTTGGGGTGGGACTCCTGCAGCAGGATCACATTGGCCAGCAAGAGCTGGATTATTAAAGAGCATTTATGCTCACAAAAACTTGTGATCTCTTATCCCTAGAAATAACAGCATCAGAGTAGGTGGGAGCACTCTGATATGCTTTTTTAATATTATTGTGACAAACTCAGATGGCATCATTTATTCAAATAAAGTGCAATTTTTCACATTCATTAGCAAGCCAATGAATGGCAGTAATGTATGTTAAGCTGAACAAGGGTGTGAAAATTCCATAAAGCATTTATGTGTCTGAGGGACCTAACAACCCTTTGCCTATTCTTTTTTTCCTTACCCCAAAATTACCTGCCACCTATAAAGATAATTACTTTTTGTTGCCCTCAAATCTTAATTACTTGTGGAGTCTTTCAGATCTTCATTATTACTAGCCATGCTCACACATCTCTTTTGGGGAAAAAAAAAATAAGGTGTCTTGTGGAGAGAAGACCTAGAAAATGTTAATCTGTGGAAAAGGTGCAGCATTGATGGCTTAGTAAGATTTGGAATGTAATTTAAATGCTAACAATGTGCATTTTCAAGAATGCATTTCAAGTGTCAGGAAACAGAGAAAACTAGTTAAATTTTCACAATATGAAAAGTGTTATTTGAAAATAAATGGAATGGGAAGAATAATTTTAAAACTGGTATATCCAAAGCACTGGCAGTTGAAGATGCTTAATGACTCTTAACCAACACTACTTAACACAAAAGGAGCTGTCTAAATTGTCTAACAGAAGAACTGACTGGAAACAGCAAAAGTTGAGGAAAAGGCAGGAGGAGAACTGGCACAAATCAAACAAATTACAAAGGCAAAATGCTTACCAGTCAGTCATACATTTTGACCCAAATATACACAAAATAAATATATCCCAAAATAAACACAGCTCAACTTTTTAAATTAAAGAAGTTTTAGTCAGAAGAATGATTGCATATAAGCATATCCATGCTTGATGCCTTTCTTAAAACAGGTATTTGAAATATGCCTAGCATATGTTTCTGGGTGCAAATACAAACATAGGACATTAGAAATTGCTCTCTCAAGTGAAACAATTATATGAACAACTATAAATGAAAAGTAACGTACTCCTTCAAGGCAAAAGCCTAGCACAAAGCATTTATTCTAGTCTAGAAATAAAAAAGTTGCAGTAAGTAGTTTCTAATCACAAACAGAAACAAAAATAAACAAAGTAAAAACCATCTACTGATAGCTTGTAATTTTTGAGATGGTATTTCACAGCTATACACAGCAATATTCTTTTCTGAAACTTTAATTTTGTGCCTACTCAGAACAAGACACAGACTGAGAAAAGCTTTAGTAATAACAACATATCCTCTGTTTTACCAGCATGGAGAATTATCCTAATGCTGTTATTGACCAAGCGTATCAGAATTATGTCAGGCTTTAAAATCTGCCTGGTTTTCTCCAAATCTAATTCTAGATTTCTCTCCTCGAAACTAATAAACCAGCCCGAAATAGAAATGAAATTCCTATTCATTCTGAAATCTTTTTTAGCACTAAAAACAAACCATGGAGTATTGTAAAATATGTACAATAGCTTAATGAGGGACTAAGACATCCTGAAATGGGGGAAAACCCAAATTCAGTAGAATCCTTATTCTTTGATCATTCATGAGATATTTTTTTATGTCAAGGAAATTGTTTTTGCCCATTTGAAAAAGAATTTACCAGCCTAATTAGATTTTTTTTTAATCTTCTCTCAAACCATTTAATCCATGGATTGATTATTCCTGCATGATACAAAATGCAGTTTGAAATTTTCTTTTTCTCATAGGAAAAAGTAAGGTCAGAATCACAACAAAAATAGCATCCAAAAATCCAAGTAATTTCATGAAGCTGGAATTAATGAAGCCTATTCCCCTACAGATTTGCATTTTTTTAAGGTAGGAAGATGCAGTCTCTGACAGAAGCTTTTCCCAAAGTTGTTTGGGGACAGAAAATACAGGCATAAAGGAATGCCCTCCTTTAGCAGAGGATTTCATAGCATCATTCTCCAATCCAAAGATGTTTATCTTTTAATGGGCATAAGAATTTTTTTATCTGAGAAAAGATCATCTCTTTGTCAAATGCTGATCATGTTTATAAAGGGTTCAATGTTGTTTCACAAAAACATCAGGCAAGGTAACACTGAGACTGATCAAACAAATCAAGTGTCTTGTTCAAAATCGTCCTAATCATCATTCAGAAGCAATAATATATGCCTATATTAATTAAAAATCAAAATTCAACTATTATCCATTTGTCTATTTAGCCCTTTTGTAGGTTTTTGATAAACTAGGATTGGGACATTCTGAACTTTGCCTTTCAACGAAGTGGGTAAACCTTCCTTACAGTCACAAATGGTGCCCTTAGAAATATATTTATAAAATGGAAAACAAAGTTCCTTAAATGAACTCTTGCAACTCTAATTCCTCCTGAGTACTGAGCAATATATATACTGGGTCAAGTGTAGAAAATGGTTATTTACTTCTACTGAATTTGCATTTCCTGCTCAGAACACATGGTGGAATTTTTTATGTGCCATGATACTTATATTTTGATACCAAGATCATTCTGAATTGTATTCATGACACTTATACTCAAGTAGGAAAAATTATGAGGTCATAATATTTTGAATTATTCCCAGCTTTTTGTATCACTCTTAAGAAAACATATTACAGACTATGGGTTCTAGATATGGCCAATTTATTGAAACAATAGGAAAAAAGGTAGCAAATAATAACTGAGGTACTTATGCATGACAAAGGAAAGAAAAAGTATTTAATAGATCAATAAAAAATTGAACAAGAAAGAGGAAAAAAACTCCTTAAACAATAGCTGCTATTTTAGATTGAATAATGAAATTATGAGATATGCAGATGACATTAAATGTAAGTTTTCAAATACAAGATAAGCAAAAAAAAATATACCACATGACTATTGATTACAATGAACCCAGTTATTTAGACCTTTTTAATTTCTACACCATTTTTTACTGCAGCATTTGGTGTAATGCTGTATTTTGTTTGCCTTAGTAATCATGAATATTACATGCATTGTGCTCAGTTTTAGAACATGAGCCTTTCTATATTTGTATGTTTCTTGTTAACGTGCTATGGAATTCAAAACCTATGGGACTTTGGGACCTTAATTTAAGCCTGTGGCAATGAAGATGCAGCTGTTCATTTATAAGCAATCATCACAGATACAGAAGTTTGAAGATCAAATTTGAAAAGCCACTTTCCCAAACTTTTAAAATTATTAAATTATAACAGAATCAATGCTTTTTTTCTGAGAATTATTTTTACTCCAAGTTTAAAATCATTACAGAGCATTCCACCTGAGCTTGCACCATGTTAGAATTGCAGATTAAGTATCAGTATTTGATTATTATTGTAATGTTTCCTTCTCACATACATAATTATAATATATCATCAACCATGACCCACTCAAGAGTCTTTTGAAGTTGGCATTAAAAATTTTATTCTACATTCACCCAGGTGCAGTTCAACACTGCTGGCACAATTTATTTAAATGAAACTTCACCTATCATTGAATCAAATAATTATAAAGTAGTGTTACTTCTTGGTTTTATAGAAAAACCCTAAATAAATAAAGCTATAAACAAAGCAGATGACTTTATCAAGATATGGAATCTACATATCTGTTGAAATCTACAGATAACATATTAAAGGGTCAAAATTTATCAGAGGTCTGGGGAATCTCTTTTACAGGGAAAGGCTGAGGGAGCTGAGCCTGTTCAACCTTGAGAAGAGGTGAGTGAGAGGGGACCTCATCAATGTGTCAAAGTATCTGAAGGGAGGGTGTCAGACAATGGATCCAGGCTCTTCTTGGTGGCGATAAGTAACTGGACCAGAGGCAATAGGAAGAAACACGCACAGAAAATTCCACCTGAATGTGAGGAAGAACTTTACTGAGAGGGTGACTGAGCACTGGAACAGATTGTCCAGAGAGGTTGTGGAGGCTCCCTCACTGGAG
Source organism: Agelaius tricolor (assembly GCF_023055355.1). Taxonomy (NCBI): domain Eukaryota; kingdom Metazoa; phylum Chordata; class Aves; order Passeriformes; family Icteridae; genus Agelaius; species Agelaius tricolor. The sequence continues at coordinate 28,948,777 of NW_027269265.1, read as the reverse complement.
ACGTTCAAGGGCCATCTGGATGCAATCCTGTGCCATGTGCCCCAGGATGACCCCTTGCGGTCTCTTCCAACCCGCCTTGTTCTGTGCTTCTGTGAAATGTATTTTGTTTTCACTGACATGACAGGACAGCTGTGTACCTGTGCTACAAGTTACTTTTTCAAATAGGATACTCTGTTTTATAGGATTAGGAGAGTAATCCAGGGAGCAAAGGGCTGATCATGATGGAGTCTAGAAACTCTCTGAATTAGTGCCAAAGTTAAATTCCTGTGGCTAAAGTCCAAAGTTCTGCTGTATTAGGGGGCAACACTGTAGAAAGCTTTGCAAGTAAGCTCTCAGAGAGAGCATGGTCAAGATTATCAGTAGATATTAATGAAAGTAGTATTTTCAGATGGTTGATAGAAATGGTATCATATTACCATGGCTCTCTTTCTTGATAGTAACAGGAAGTCTCTTTAGTTGTGTGGCAGCAGTATTGTTTAACCTCTCCTTAATGTTTTGTCCTGTGTACAGCCTGAGAAGGAAAGTTTCTTCTCCAATGGATACTATAAGGTTCAACAATATATTAGTCCTTAACAAATGAACAAAAACTGTAAGACAAGAAACTTATTTTCCTCTTTCATTCCTCCTCCTTTATCCCATGAATTTTTTTCTCTTCATTAAAAAAAAAAAATATCAGAAGGCAGTATTTCCTAAAGCAAAGCAGGCCTCCCAAAAGACAATCACCCAGGTTTTTTGATTTTCCTACAAAGAGGTAGCTCTAGCTTCCTTTCCCTACAGATCTAGCCACTGACAAGAAACTCTGCAGCAAAAATCCTCAAGGAAATGCAAGTAAAAATTACAAAGTTTTCCAAAGCAGGCAGGCTCCTTTCAAATGCAGTTTCACCTTTTCCTTTCAGACACACAGGGGACTTCCTTCAGTAGCACCAGACAGACATAAAATTCAAATAAATGTGCAAACACCAGAAAGGAGTGTGGTATATGCTGTTGGTTAAGAAAAATGGTACCACAAGAGTGCAACATCTAAAGCCACTTGACTTGGGTTGCTATAGATGCCACAAACTCAAGTAGGTGACAATTTGTGAATTAGAGTAGGGTAGGATTTTCTATTCTTTGTATGCTTCTCAGATCTCTCCTTTTTCTGCAAAAGCTCTCTGCAGTGATGGACAAAATCAGAGAGAAATACAACTGGAAAGATACCTATTTTTTGGTACATTTATTTATTATGTACCTCCCAACATTTTAGCAAGACACACTATTTTTTTATTACTTGGAGGTAGGTATTGCTCCCATTATTGAAGACCGTTTCGTATGGTATGTATTCAAAAGAAATCTAAGCTTAAAATTGATGGTTCAACTTTGTCTTTTCCTGATGTATATCTAGAACCATGTAGTTATAAATTCTGAAAAAAAAAATATCCATTTTATTAATGTTAACATAAAAAACTTCAACCACCACAATGCAAGTCAGTTTGCTTCAGAGTTCTCTCATTGATGTCAATTTTATTTTCCCAAATCAATTTTATCACTTTGTCCTATTAGAAGTGCATTTCTTTCCAAGTTGACTCTAAATCAAATATCTGAAAGGAAACCCCATCAAGATAATTCCCTGATGCAGGCACTACAAAGTGGTTATAGTGGTAGCATGTAAATGACTACAGTGCTGATGCTCATTCTAGAAATTGTCAAACATCACCTGACCTCTGTCAGAGTGAAGAACTTGGTAAGAAATTGCAACATGCAGAAATTTCATGTGCTAGTGGTAATTAGAGGTCATTGCTCCCAACCAGGAATTTGAACCCTGCTCAACCATCTAATGCAGATCTACCTACCATGCAAGTCATGAAAAGCTCCTAGGAAATGTGCATCTCAAGTCTCCAAAGAGACAACCAATCAGAAAGGGATCAAAAAAGCTCTTCCTCTGCTCTCTGGGTCTTTATATGAAAATGAAAATGTAGCTTGAAATAATCAAGGCTTTTCCATCCATTACCTAATAATATCTTCTAAGGCAGTTGCTATTCAAGTGATTAAGTTTTAAGTAGTGGCATGTCTGAACAAGTCATGATAAAAAAAAGGCAGCCTGCAGGAAATCCAGAAGGAAAAACCTCCAGAATTTAAAAATTATCACCCATGAGACCAGCTTTCCCTTTGGGAAAAGTTCAGTATCTTTTTCACATACAAGACAGAGATATTTCACCAAAAAAACCCACTGTATTTTAATTATTTTAAGCTGGAATATTCACGGACATCACTAGCACCTAAGACAGCAAGGATTCAGAACAAATATTTTGCTTACAGTATCTCTTACAGTATGCAAGGTAACAGTAACTTTTCTAATCAACACTACAGTATCTCATCTAACAGATCACCTGGAGGATACAGAAAAGTAGAGTGAATTACAGTTTGCTGAAAATCCACCACAAAGGATTCCAACAGTTTATTTGGATTGGGCTTTTTTTTTTTTCAGTATCAGAAAAAGAACACTATATTCTTTAGATCTTGGAGGTTTACTAAAGCAAAGAGATGTCAAAAAGAAAGTAGGCCAATCAAAAATAAAAAGGATGAATGTAAGGCATTGCTTTGTCCATCAGGAAAGACGGTTTTTTAGTATAATTTTATATAATTTTTAATTTTATTTTTATATCCTTTACATATGTATAGATACGTACACACCTCATTTGTAATAAAAAAAAGCTGTGTCTATCTGTATTTCTTTAAATTTTTTAAGATGAATGGCCTTATAATAAAATTGCATGAAGTGAGATAGAAGAAAAAAAAAATCAAAAAACCAGTAACACATATTTGATAATGCTAATAAGCTCAAGTGTTTTTGTACCAACCACCAGGCATTCCTGCAACTACCACTATAAAGCTCCACTGTCATTGTCTCTAACTGAGAAATATTTTACATAACAACAAAAGAGAAAATAAAGAAGTAAAACAGCCCAGTAACTGCCACTGCTCCTTCACTCTGCCTAAAATAAATAATTGGATAGGACATGATTAAAGAGAATTACGTTAACAACTATAGTTTACATGCACATATTTTCATGCATATAAATAATAGGCAATGCCATATCATCTCTGCCAGGAAGTCACCTTCATTTGCAAGGATGTGAATTTGAGCCACACAGCTCCTCACTGGATCAAAATTAAAATGGAAGCAAATCAATTTTGTAATTATTAATATAATAGACAAGAACTAGGGTGGTGAGCCATCAATTCTAATTAAAGGCTGCAAGTAAAGGATACTTCAATCAATCATCTCTCTGAAAGTATACTCTATTGATTGCTGCATTAATTATTAAAATCATATTAAAATAAAATTCAGATTTACTTATCTGCCAGCTACTTCAAGATAATATTCTGGGTCTTATAACTAAATTAGTGACATCATAACTAGGACAATTTTTTTTTCTTTTCCTGTAAAGAATCCTCAGAAGGGGTACTCAAGAATTTTACTTTCTGACTCAGTCTATTAACTCCCCATGGCAGTCCTTTAGGACTTGCTTTTCCTTCACCAGTATTTGTCAGAATACCTACTTGTGTCTTATGTACTTCAAGTATACGTACATATTGGACAATCCTAAATTAGGTATTTTAAGAACTTTTGACAGAGGCCTAGTTCTATAAGTAATAGGGAGGAATGTTAAAATACAATTCATAATTTTGCAGGTCAAACTGAAATATAGGTAGATGAAAAGCAGAGTTCACAGTTAATGGCAACAAAGAGGTACTTGACTCAGTCATGTTTTATGTTCCTATGAAGAAAAAGAACATAAATAAGAAAGTAGTTGAAAAGATAAAGAGGATAATTCAATCTTGACCACAAAATTCAAGTTAAAGGCAGTCTCTGTTGAGGAAAATGCAAAAATATTGACGTAAACAGACTGTAAGACACAAAATAAGCCAAGATACGGGTATGGCAAGGAAGAATTTTGAAAGATTGCTTCCCACCTTAGTCCTTGCATAAACAACTTTTGATGCTGGTATGATAAAACCATAAAAAGGCACTACCTGAATTCTTAAGTAAGTATGTATGTTATCAGCATTATCTCATACAGTTTCTCAGTATCTGCAGTAAGCTAACATAATGACAAGAAAGTAAGGTACAGTTGAAGCCCTCTTGATTTCAACTGCACAAATACAGTACCTGGTGTAACAACAAAGAATTTCTTTGTTACCTTATCCAAACAATCCCTAAAGAGCTATTTAAATTTTGCCTGAAATAAAAAGATTGCCAGATGCTTTCAAAGACCACAGGCCCTTGACTGAGCTAAAAAAGCTAAGACTATCTCCATAAAGTCTTGAATTTGTAAAAACCTGTTCCAAATGGTCAAATTCCACAGCTAATTTTCAAGTTTAGAATTTTATCAGCAGGCAGCCTGGCTACAGAAATCTATGAAGTTATGACTGCCACCCACTGCTTTGCAACTATGGCCTGTAATCAGGAGAAAAAAAAATAGTTGAAAAACACAGGAAGGGAAAAAAGGAAGAAAGGAAAAATTTTGATAATAAAGTATCTTATTCTATTAAACCATTGCTTATGCTAACAGAAATCTTAGCATAATCAACACCTAGAAGCTGAAAATTTTAGCTCCTTCTTCAAAAATAAAGATCAAACTTTACAAAATAAAGTAAGGTTTTAACTATAGAATTTACCTAAATATCTGCCAATCAAACTTGCTTCTCTTAATTGTGTTCCACCAACCTTAGCCTCCTTTGAAAGTCAAGTAAGTAACAGCAGGCAATAGCAGCAGGTGAGAGGGAACAGGCGATGGCAGCAGGTGAGATTCACCATAGGTGTTGTGCAGTCTGGCTGAACGCACAAACACAGACTTCAAAAACCTGCTCGAGCTTTAGACTCGCTGGATTCAGTTTACTAAAACCACTACAAAGCCAGGAATGTTTCCATTGAGAATCTATTTCTTTAGAAGGTAGAAGTTTCCTAAAATATCTTGGCAAAATCAAGGAATTACCTTCAACCTTTTACACTAACCTTCTATCATAAATTTCACATTTATGTGGTGTTAAATTCTTTAAGATTACATGCACATCATATCATCTAAAGACATTTCACAAAGACACATATAAAGACTGATACAAAGGAAATTATCTATATGGATTTATGATTTCAGACACAATATTTCGCAATGAATATCTAAAATGTTGCTCCAGGTCCCTTATCCTTTGAGATACCTATTTAGAAAATTTAGGCAGCAGTTGATGGCAGCTAAGAACTCTTTGTGGCAACTTCTTTCTTTTAAGTTATCATGGGTTATCAATGCTTACTGAAAATCACTAGAAGTTAGGAAAATACAAGCATAATATTTATTATTATAAAGACAACCACAACAGTCTATTGAAGTTTTTTTTTTTGCAAGGACAAATGCAGTGACATCAAGCTAGCTATTAAAATTCCTTGCCAGTATGTGAAGAATGTTTGTACATTTATGTAAAAACAGCATGTTAAAAAATATCTTTAAAATAATTACCGGGGAGAGGAAGAAAAGTATTACAAGAAAGCAACAAGAAAACAACTATTATCAGTTTATGCAGCAGGACTATTCTGGTCCTCCAAGTGCCTCAGACTACTCCAGGGACAGGATTTTAAGAGCAGTTACATTTGTACAGTAACTGATGCGTTCAGTTTTCCTCACAACAGCGATTAAAATGGCTCAGAGAGGGTTGTCGTGCTGAATGCAGTTAATCATCAAGGATTAGGCAAGCTGGCTTACAAAATTCTGGCTTTACCTATCATATGAAATTACTTTAAAAAATTAAAACTATAAAAAAAAAAATCTGATTCCAGTAATTATTGGCAGTCTTCAAATTTGACTGATTTTGCCATGAGATACAGGCAGCTACATGAAGCCCAAGATGTATCATTTAATAGACTGAGAACAAAATCTACTTACCAAGTCTTACTGTAAATTTATACCCTCTGTACATGACACTACTAATATTTTTACACCTCATTAAACACAGCTTTTCCTTGTTCGGGTTTTTTGGGGGGTTTTGTTTGGGTTGCTGTTCTTTTCTTTGTTTGTTTTTTAAAGTTGTTTTTCTTTTGTTTTTTAATCAACCACAGCGCTTTTACAAAACTATTTCTAAAGCTGTTTCTACAATAACATTAATTTGCAAAGAGACACAAGCCCATTGTTTGGTATGCACATTAAAAGCAGAGCCAGAGAAAGTATTAAAACCAGAAGTAATAATGATATATATTTTTCTTTTTGTCTTTAAAAAACACTAGTGTTTATGCTAGGAAATACTGCACATATTTGGGTATAATTCTTAACAAAACACATTTAAAACCAGGTTTGTTATGTTACAATTAGCTTTAAAATCATTCACTTTTGACTTTTCATAAGACTTATTTGGATTCAATACTATAAATTTAATTTTATTTATATTATATTTATTGTTCTCAGCCATGATAAACAGTACCAATATTAAATAACAGTGTCAATATTAAATTGCACACTGCTAGTTTTTTACCTTATTTTCCATACAAATTCATAACATTCTATCTGTTTTATCATTTATATGCTAGTCTCTCCCAAAAAATACCAACATTTCTGATTAAAGCATCAAAAGCACTTTACAGATACAATTAAGACTACAAATTTCATTGTGAATTAAGACTTCACTGGAATGATTTTATAGAAAATGAACATTAAAAGTTAAAAATTACTACATTTAAAAATAGAATAAAACAAAATCTTATACTATCATAAAATAGTATTTTTTGGGGTTTTTTTCTGATTATATATAAATATCTCTGCTTCTGACAAACCAAGTGCTAGTGGTGGATTGTTACACTATGGATGTAATAATCTCTATTTACTACTTAAAGTACTGCAGTGAATGAAAACAGGCACTGAGGACAGATTTACATTTTGAAGATTCCTGCAAAAATCAGAGCATTGGTGAGTTTATTAATAACAATAAAGAGGAAAAAAATCCAGTACTGCAGCGTGCAGGTGCAGACACTGGAAGGTCTTAGCAGCCGTGTGTGAGGAGACTAGAACTGGACAAAGAGCTAAATCAGTTATTGCCCCAGTTCTGACAGATGCTGCTGTCCCTGAAACAGCAGCATCTGATCAGATTAGAAATGAACTCCTGAACCTTCAGTTTTCAGCCTGACATGTCAGGATAATCCAAAATTGGAAGTGCTTTACTGTAATATGCTGGGCTGAAACCTGTGGTGGTTCAGGAGCTGATCTGAGAGTGGATCATGTGTCCTGTCTTGAGGACAGCAAAGTCCACTGCCAGGGCTGCAGACAGCAATCCTGTCAGAGGTGTGACTTGTAACCCTGGGCCACGTGTCTGTCACAGAATTCATATGAAAGAAACATTAGAAATACATATACTATCAGAGTAAACACTAGAAATACAAGAATTACCACAGCAGTTAAAATTATTTTAAAATTATTTCTTCATCAAATCTGTTGCTCTGTTTCCAGCAGTGGTTGTTGTCCAACATTCAAATAGCAAGCATAAAGAAACCCTATGTAAGGCATACATGAATTCCAAGCAATTTCAATTTCATATTTTTACTATTGTTTGCCTAAACAAGGTAGTTTAATCAGATCCCTCTCTATGCACTTTTAAACATACATCATCTCACCAACAAAATACAAGCATTCTTTGATTTTGACATATGGACAGGAAAACAAAGGCTCTGCAGCTTTCTGGAAAATAATTTAAGACCCAAATTATCACTTGTCTGGCATGCCAAGTCTCAACTACAAAACTTAGCTAATGATAAATTTGGAAACAATTGAATGGAATGAAACTTGTTTGAGAACATAGGAAGGAAAAATTGTGTGCAGAAAGCCATGTATTCAAGCAGAAGTAAAAGCTAAGTTACAGAAGCTGTAATCCAAGATTCCATTCAAGATTTTTTTTTTGTCAACATTCCATCCTTGTGTCTTTTTTTACAATAGATACAATGCAAGCTGTGATCTAATTTTTTTTTAACTTAAGAAATATTATTCAAAATTTACTTCTATGTATTTCACTACCCTCCTCTATTCAAGTAGCTCTCCACTGCCATGTAATTTATTCTTACTCTAGCTTTGGAAAGCATTAACTCCTAGTATCTTAATTTATTCACCTAACACTAGGAAATGTATGTAAAACTGAAATTTCAGTCGGGTGAGAAATGTCTTCAAATCCTAGAACCACAAAAGTGTTCCTGTGAAATGATGATCAGGACCAGTGAGTATAGATTCTGATTACACTTGTACACCCAGCAGAAGTGTGCCCATAGCAACACTCATTTTTCAAAAACCATTGAATTTAAGTATACCCTGACAAAGAAAGGACTGTAAAGGGTCAGACTTTGTAAAAAAGAGTTTCAATGGTCTAAACAATGAATTCATTCCCTATCTGATATTATCTCCAAGCCTATTCAAATCAGCTAGCAGGTGTGAACTAACTACTGTAGCATATGTTTCCTGTTGTGCTGCCTTTTGTTCATTTTGACATTATCTATAGCATATAAACAATATGTGACTCGAACAGCCATTCATCCATCCACCAACAAAAAACCCCAAAAACCGAACCATAACCCCCAACTTTCTACAACTGTATTGAGTTTTAACATAATAGATAAAAATCTATATTTAATGGCCATGCTTTTCTCCTGATTTATGGTAATGGCTATTTTTGATCTCACAGAAATATGTCTTAGCAGCTCTGCCACAAAAGAAAACACAAATGCTAAAACCACACATAAATAATTTCATTTTCACAGAAGTATGATTCTATAGTTCCCAGTCTAGTGGCATACAAACAATCAGGTAATTTTAACTCATATCAGTAAATTAAAGAAATGCAGTCTGATTAGTGCAATATGCCCAAGTGATTCACAATGAGCACAGATTTTATACATGCCCTACTTTCCTTGAATGGACCAAGCTATTAATTTCTTTTTAAAGGAGCAGTAATTTTTTTTTCTTCCAGGAGATAAATTGCTTTCTTAGACATGTGGGTTTTGCCTTTGTTTGTTTAGTTTTTAACATAAATGGTTCTATTTGAATCAGTATTTTTTTCAGATGTCTTAGTGGAACTGATAAGACAACCTTTACTCTGTTTTTGAAAACAGGGCATATTTGTGTTAATTATGGATTAAAAATACTTGGTTTTAAGCAGTAGGCTTCTGAATTGTTCCTGACCTTTAAGCTTGAACATCAGACTACACTGTGGAGTGAGTCATACCAGCATTCTGAAAATATATCATGAACTTAAACATATTGATTTTTTGCCAATAATACCTAATTCATATATGATGAAATTGATTTTCTTTCTATATAAACTAGAGCTTTTTCCACATCATCAGAGGACTATCAATTGCTGGTCTGATTTAACATCTACACAAATTCTATTGCTCTGGTATAGGACTTACCTGCACTGGTTTTATTACCAGAGTGCATTTATTTCCAGTTTCTTTAGGGGAGGTCAAAAGGCTCTGTTTAGCAGCATGGCCAACAGCCTTTTTCTCCTTGCTCAAAAGAGCTATCCCACTAAAAATGTAAGAAAAATGTGTTCAAAACCATGAAGCTGGTATCATTTGACTCTACAGCTTCACAAGTACATGGTCCACATGAACCTTTTGTGAGTGAGAGGAATCCAGTTGTACTAAATTGAATGTACTTTGTATTATTTGGGGCAGAGAATAAGAACAGAAACACTATTGCCTAAATAAATAATTTGCATGTATCTGTCACTGTGATAAAGAATAATGCACGGGAGATATTCTCCCATGAATAAAATGAAAAATAAGGGGATATTATACAGGAAAACTTTAAACTTCTGAAACTTTTCTTAGATTGAGTCCATAGTACCAATAAAGGTTTTTACAATGTTGAATCCTTGTTTAAGATAAGAAGCACTTAAAAAACCCACCCCTAATTTTAAGCTGGAATTTAGTCTTTGAATCCAAAACCTGAAAGTTGTAATTTAGTTTAAAGCTGCACTGAGGTTTAAAATTAAACTGTTGCTTAATTGGGCTACACTGAAAAATATCTTTTCCAGACCAAATAGTTTTTAGTAACTTTTAAGTTCCTCAAAGTAGTCATCTGGAGGAAGGGGCAAAAAAAAGGAGTCAAATTCTCCAAGACATTATCAAAGGTATCTCAGCTGAACAAATAAGAAAATGTATCAAGGTATAAAAGCTTCTTTCCTTGGCTGATGCTGAGCATGTGGCAAAGCCATGTCAGGTGAATTGCTTCTCTGACAGCTCCAACCAGCAAACACAAAGTCAGTTATAAAAGACCAAAATCAAGTTGCATCATCAGAGCAGCACTCTGCTTCTTTCATTTCACTTACTCCAATTTATTAACTATTATTCAATACAGTGAACAATCATACTGGTATGATGTCAAGCTGGAAAATGAGTAATGGCATGATGAAATTAAAATTTTTTGAGAAGTAATTTTAGTAATGCACAAGAAGCATTAGAAAAGAAAGAAAAGAAAAAAGAAAAAAATCCCAACCAATTAGTTTTCAAATATTAGCAATTTTGCTCATTAGTCATGCATATTCAAATGTAGATTATAAGGAACCTCATCTAATCAACTACATTATGCAACTCTATGCCACGTGTGACTGTCTCATCTGCCTTAAAAGTCTAGTTAGATTTCCCAACTTTTGTTTCATTTTTGTAGCTAGCAAGTAAAGGAATAGGTTGAAAAGAACCCTCTGCCTTGGTACAGGTTGGGAACCAACAAGTAGGAAAGCAGCTTTGTAGAAGAGGCCCCACAGGTCTACTCAACACAAAACTGCCCTTGAGCTAGCATTACTCCTTTGCTGCAAAAAACCCCATGGCATCCTGAGATGCATTAGGAAGAATCTCACCAGTATCTTCTCAAGGTCTTTAAATACCTGATGGAAGGAAACACAAAAGATGTACCCAGATGCTTTGAGATGTATCCAGTCAAAGGAGAAGAGACAATGGACACAAATTGAAACTGGAAATTCTGTTTAAAGGCAAGCAAAAAACTTTTATAATATAAAAGTGATAGAACACAGGAACTATCTGCTCATAGAGGTTTTGCAGTTTTCAAGAGGGGCTGTATTCAAAATTCAACATGATGCCATTCTAGCTGAAACTTTTTTGAGTAGCAGCCTTAGAGACTAACAAATACCTAGACGTCACTTCCAACCTTAACTATTCTGTGGTTCTGTATGACCAGAGAAAGATGCAATAACATTGTAGCCAAAGTAATATGTATCTAAGAAACACATGTTACCTTAGCTTTTAATAAAATTTGTAATAGAAAAATGTTAACAAGGAAAACAAGAAAACCCCAATTTTATACATGTACATATCTGCCAAATTTCCAGCTCCTGCTCCTAAAAATGTCATTGAAAGGTAAATATGTCTTATTCAACAGCTATATGGGGTTTTTTAATGCTCTCTATAAAATGGCTGTAATAGAATAAACAAAGTTTTCAAAATATGTACATGGAAAGGAAAAAATCGTTCTAAGGGTCTAATTATGGTGTTAATTATATAGACTTGGTATAATCGAGAAGGTGAATATTTTAAAGATAAAGTAAGAACTATCTATAGCTTGATGGTTTGAATGAAGAATAACTAAACTTTGAGATTGCCAAGTATCCAAAGCAAAGGTTTAGCTACATAAATACAGCAGTTAAGAGCATGAAGAAAATCACATTCTTCACCACTGAGGCTGCACAAAGAAAATCTTCTGTACACAGTCTTGATGTTTGGACATTACGTAATTTGGGAGGATCATATAACTACAGAAGTTCAGTGACACACCCACAAGATTTTCTTCCCAGTATGCAGTCACTACATTGGAATGTTGCACATTGCATGGACCTGGATTAGGTCCCTTAGATGTAACTTGAGTACAAGTAGCAATGTGCTTGCATTAATGTATCAGTTCAGGCAGGCTCATTACCCTTGTTAAATAAACATACTAAGTTGCAAGCATGTTTTTAATCAATAGCAACAGTCATTCTTAAAGAGCAAATGCAGGTGCCTACAATTCAATTAGGCTTGCTCATGTTATATACTCAGAAGAAAAGTTATAGAAGTGTTTTTAGACTTCCCCATTTTTTCAATCACTGCTGATAAATATAAGTCCAATTAAAGAATCATAGAGTATCCTGAGTTAGAAGCAACCAAAAGGATCATCAAAGTTCAGCTCCCAGCCCACCACAGGCCCACTCAAAGAATCCCACCATGAGCTTGAGAGCAGTGCCCAGACACTTATTGAGCTCTGTCAGGCTGGTGCTGTGAGCACTGCCCTGGGGAGCTGGTTCCAGTGCCCAACCATCCCCTGGGGGAAAAACCTTTCTCTAATACCTGACTTAAACCTCCCCTGACTCATCTTCAGACCCTCCTCTGGTGCTCTGTCACTGATACCACAGAGAAGAGATCAGTGCCTGCCCCTCCTCTTCCCCTGATGAGGAGGCCATGGACAGCTCTGGGGTCTCCCTTCAATCTCCTGTACCCCAGGATGGACAAGACAAGTGACCTCAGCCAGTCCTCATATGGCTTCCTGTCAGACAGTCTTCTGAAACTGTAGCCATTCGTAGCTACCAGGAAAGTAAAACTGGATGATTACCATTATTGTACCAAGCATGATCCCCTGAAATTGCATACAACACACCCTCTTGTTTAGGGGCAAGAACTGCATACCAAGTTGCTCCCATCCTAACCTAATCCACGTGTACTGAAGAGCAGGCTTGAGTTCTAAAGAACTCAAGATCTGACAATATCACTGCTAATGATTTAAGAGGCCTAACAATTCTAAACTGCTCCTCTAGCTTCAGAGATTAAAACTCAATTTAGGAATTCATTTATCAATTTAGAGCATTTAAAGATTCTACTTTGAGAAAATCAGTATTTTTCAAATAATAGATATAATTTTAGAATTTCATGGGGGTTGAATTTTCATGACAAATTTAAGGCAAAATTCCCTGCAAGTATAAAACCAATGAATGCCTAATCTGTCATTTTAGATTCCAACATTTAGATTTTACTGCTATTTATACTTTTCTATGCAACTTCACCAAATGTGAAAAATGCCTTCAACTAATGAACTTTCTGTTCATGTCTTCAAATTTATCAAGTGTCTACTGATTGAGCACTGACTTACATGATGATAATTTCCAAACTGCGTCTAAAATTGAGATACCACAAATATGTAACCATCTCTGCATATGCAAATATTTCAATATCTTTCTTGGCAACAAAAAGCAAAATACACAACCAATATATTAAAATCTACCACAAAATGTGTAGGTTTCAGCAAGCAGTGAGCAGCTCAAATCAGAGCTCAGTTTCTGAAAGTCTGTTTGCAACAATTCACAACCGCTCTTCTAACATTTCTGTTGATTATACAGGAAAAGGAAATGACCTTCCCCCTGGAAGCTCTGGCTTTTCCTCACAGCTATATCCTCAGTATTGGTGAACACCTCTTCCCATTCCAGTTCTGCACTGAAATTTTTTAGCAGAAGTACAAGTTGGTTAAATTTGTCTTAGACTGAGGTCCAGAAAGAAACAGAGTAATGGGTTATGGCAATTATGTTGTGATGTTGAACACAACTGAAATTCATTATTGCTACATTTTTATATTGAATAAATACAAAATATTTCAATATAGAAACACTTTTCATTCAAAAGCACAACATTATTTTTCCAAATAAAAAGACACATTGTACCTTTAGAACTATGATGGGAAGACATTTTTATAAATCAGTAGTGTAGGACCTATTCCAATCCACCTCCCAATTCAACAACAGCCTGAAGTCTCTACATACTCAGTACTTTTGAGATACTTCCATTATTTTGTTTGGTATTACAAAAATACTAACACAGTATTTCAAGAATAAACTGTCTAGTCTTTCATGTGTCAAGAAACTGTGCAACCACTTTCATGTACACAGCTGTCCTGCCACATTTTCTTTCAGCACACAGCCCACAGACATGCAACTTCATCCTAATGGTAATGAGCATAAGTGGAAGCTCAGCAGTTCTAGGAGAAGCAGCAATTATGTTTATCACAGCTCGGGACTTGTTTCCCGCTTTTGAAACCCTGTTTCCTGTTTGTGCACACAAAGCACTAATCTTTTCCCACCACCTGCACAGCAATTCTGCTGCTCCTCAACAGGATTCCCACAGCCTGCAAGTGCCCTACCAGCATCTCGACAATGATCATGCAGCAGGTCTAAACGTGTTCAACTTCTCTCATAGCTTCCATTTGGAATTTTTTAAAAATGGTATGGTTACCTACACAAGTTTAGTTTAAAAGAAAGAGATATCAAATCTAAATGGCAAGGATACAAAATGACAGATGAAAAAATTCTCAACAGACAAAGCCTAGACAATCTAACTTGGAAGTCACACTGACTAATTGATCCAAAACACCAATAACTACAGAAAGAAATCCCACATCGCAAACTACTCCCTCCTCCAACATGTATTCAGATGGAATTTTATTTTTGGTCACTGTAACGTCCTTTGTTCTAGTTTCCTGCCTAGATTTCCCCTTTTCCTGTGCCAAGGCAAGCAGTTAAAGTCAGGATGATCAGAAATAAACTTTAGAAGCAGATGTTACCACAGAGTTTGCTACGTACTGGTAAACAGGGTAATTGTGTGTTTTCCTGACTATATATAATCAATTCCTACTGGAATTAATCCTAGGTAACTATAAAGCAAGAGGAAAACTAAAATAACGACAAATCCCCCAAAACATTAATATTGTGATTAACTCTCACTTCTATGGATGTACTACGTAAGCTCTAGTAATTCGCCCTTAGTAATTAGCTGTTGCAGAAAAAATATTTATTCACAACTTTAATTTTTTGCAATGAAAATACAAGTTAAAGTTTCTTAAAGCAGCTTTTATATGCTCATGTAGCAGGCCATTTTAACCATTGGCTGCATTAGCAAATGCTTGTTGCACTAATTAAACAACAAAATGTTAAACCACATTGACCCAGGTTACTAACAAGTTTGTCCAGAATCTCTGAAATATCATGCAATAGATTCTAACTATGACTCCCACTGACAAATGCATTATTTTCCTAATTTTAGCCCCACTCCCTTTTACCTCCTAACAGAATACAGGGCATTGCAGTATCTATGCACAGCTGCAAAAAATGCAAATTCAGGCTTCCAACTGTAAGTTTTGGACCTTATGGGCTTAATCGTTCTGCTGCACCTGTAAAATTTTAAAATATTTGAACTTCCATGCTAGCCACCTGAGTAAAAAAAAATCCTCCAAGGGGCATTGCTTCTGCATTTTCTGGTGGGCATGTTAGTGTAATTCGTTTCCAATGATACATGGTAGAAATTTTTAGTTTAATGCATGTTTCACATATTACATTTTCCTGGGAACAGGAAAGAATTTTGCCTGTCTGCTATATTCTGTTTCAGAAGGAATGTTCTGATGAAAGAGGGCAATGGTTTCTTTTCAGTTCCAAAATGGTCTGCATTTGAAATTATTGGACTGAAAAGAAATACAAGCAGAAAACAAAAAAACCACCCTACAACTACAGCGAATAATGATGTAGGTTCATCTTCTGCTTGTTTTTTTCAATAAGGTTCTGCCTCCAGGTGTATTCAGCCTCTATTTAAACTATTAAATATTCAAATGTATTATTTTCTGTTATAAAAGAAAAAAAAATTAAGACTAGAAGACTGAAGTGTATCTTACATGTAGGGGTGCAGGTGGAAATGGGATGAGGGGTGGAGTTGGAACGACACAGACTACAATTATATGGCATTAAATTGTTGTGAGAATAAAATATTTCCCAGGAGACAGAGAGGGATGGAGTGGGTCAGTAACCCACACATCTATGTGGGGAAGAAGCCTCCTTTTTCTGCCCATAGCAGGTGCTTTGGCTACATCTTCTACACCAGCACAGGTACCCACTTGCCTGCAAATGAATTAAATAAGCTCAGTGATCAGCTTGCAAACTAATCCTCCTAACGCACTTAAAAAAAAAAAATCATTTTCAAATGGATGAGTGAGCTGATGAGACCTGCTGCAAAGCTGGACAGATGCTACTGATGATGCAAAGAAAGGACTGAAATACATGGCTTCAGGCAAGACTACCTTTTTGGCAGTGACATTTAAATTAACATCAGAGGACCATGAAACCACACCATTAAGCCTCTAGGGACAAAATCCTCAGTTTCAGTTCCTTAATTTACGCGTTCTTTATGTTTCTCTCTACAGAAGGATGAAGTGTTAATTACTATTCTAACCAGCCCTACTTCAACTCACTCAATGTCTCACCTACCAGAAAGAGAAGAAAGATATAATGACTATTTGCTACCTTATTTATTCTCTCAGCAGAATGAATCTCGTCCATACTGCATCATTAAAAATCTCAATTGAAAAGATAAAATGGAACCGTTCAAGAAAGATCTTTCAATAGCCCAGGAGGAAAGCTCTCTGGTTTGCAGCATATTCCAGTGATGCACTAGGAATATGTAATTTTAATAGAGTAAGCTTTAGTCTGATTCTTAACAGTAGGTGGAATATTAGCCTTTTAGAACTGCAGAAAAAAGTAATAAATTCTAACTTATTGTGCATGCTCAGTATTGCACTTAGCCTGATTTGTAGGGAAATCAGATTATTTGAGATGACCACAAGCATTTGTAGATTGTCTTCAACAGCTTTAAGTTACTCTGACACCATAGAATGCAATAGAGGAATATTGCAGAATAAGTAGATAAGGACAATTTTTAAAAATATGTTGAATATGAAAGAATAAAGACTGGATGATTGATAAAAAAGTAGGAAGATAAAACTACAATGCCTTAATAGTTAAAAGCTACATTTGCACTTGAGATATTTAAGGATTTTTACAGAACAGCACATTCAGTTAGGTTTTCATGCAATTAAATAAATAATAAAAAGCCCTCACAGGATCCTTCTGGTTCTTTTGAAGCACTCTGCAAGAAAAAGATTACCATGGAAACAAGAAGCACAAAACTGTGATAAAAACTAGAAAAAAAATACCACTGCTTCTCAGCAGTGAAGAAAAAATACTGGCAAGGCTAACAGTAACTAATTAATGTCAGTCTTTCAAATATTTACTTACATGAGTACATGTTACACATTTATTCAAATGAATCTTCCCACTAAAATTGATTCAGTTTGAACCCCCCCCAAAAACACCCCAAACTCCTCCCCCCCCCCCCCCCCCCCAAAAAAGACAACAAAACCAAATCCCTCAGTGTGCAAACTACTTCTCCAAGGTGGAAAAAAATACCAAAACAAATTCCAAATAGACAGGACTAAAAGACTTGCAATTACTGTGTAACTGCTAAACACTGTGCTGGAAACAGATGTTCATCATGCATATGTTTCTTTTTATAGCATTTTGTTCCTCACATCATGTATGTTTTTCAGAGAATCACAGAAAGTTACAAGGGGCCTCCAGACATCACCTGATCCAAGCCCCTGCTCAAGCAGGATCAGCTACAGCACACCACCAATTTCAGTGCTGCCTTTTCTACAAACAAAATCAGACCTTGTTCATTTTAGAATCAACTGCTTAGTTAACTAAAGGTGAATACATCAAAAAAGGCTGTCATATACAAGAACTAAACTTACTGTAAACTGCAATTGCCATTTAGATACATTATCATATGGGAAGTGGGGGGAACAAAAAACTACAATCTGGGGGAGGAAAAAAAGGCAAAAGTTCATTTTGATGAAAATTATTTCTGTTTTTAAAAAAAGTCAGGTAAGGAAGTCCCTGTAATAATGTGACTTTAAGCCTGCTGGAATTATTTTTCTGTAGCATAGAAATGCACCTATCATTTATAAAATGAATTTATTATAAATTGATTAACTGTACACTTATATATTATTAAAAATAAAATACAAATATAACTACTTTATTTTTGCTTTTTCCTTTCTATTTTTC
The DNA here is from genome assembly GCF_023055355.1 of Agelaius tricolor. Classification (NCBI taxonomy): domain Eukaryota; kingdom Metazoa; phylum Chordata; class Aves; order Passeriformes; family Icteridae; genus Agelaius; species Agelaius tricolor. Next base: position 28,930,849 of record NW_027269265.1, on the reverse strand, counting down.
TGGGCAAATGGATACTGTGGCATTTACATTTCAGCATTTCTGTGTAACATTTCAAACATGCAATGTTTTTTTCTTAATGTATTCAATCAAAGTAATTCAGAATGTCTGTACTCCCTTGCTGTATTTCTGAATCAGCTATCTCATTTTCTTTGTCATTTATTCTCTGTCATTTTTACATCCATTTACATGCTGCCTCTACTTCTTCAGTTTCTTATTCTTAGTGCTTTCCCAACCTTCTCAACTTTAGTTTTTTCTATGGTAGTTTCCTTCCTATTTTTTTACAGGACCAAATGAAATATTTTCACCATGTATTTTGTTTTGCATTACCATCGTGGCCTTTTACTCTCAGTCATGAACAATGACTAATTTGCTTATCCCATGAGCACCTGTATATTTCTTCCAATTTTTGTTCTTTAATATTTTTAAAGAACTTACAGTAAAAAGACACAAAATTAACAATTTCCATTAAATATCTGTGTTACTATAATTTTTACTATCTGATGTGTTGTTTTATGACATCTGTCATAGCTAATTTTTGTATAAATAGCTGTATAAAATAAACTCCTCATATCTTTGTGTCTCCCCTTCCCACCTCCTCCACAGTAAATCTGTATTTTGCTTACAATTTAAATTGAGAATTCAGTGTGGCTGATTTTATCACAGCTGCCTTTGGGATAACCTGCTCTAGGATCAGAACAAGCAGTATAAGATATTTTCATAGCACAAGTCAAGGAATGGTACTCTTGTTTCAGAGTCTCTTATTGATTTGTGTCAACAAATCCCCAAACATCAGCATTTCTCCGCTTAGATTAAATTGTAAGGGATGTTTGAATGGATAAGCACTGCTAAAGGCATAATCCAAACCAGAACTCTTCTAATGAGTTCAGTGGACTCTGCACTAAACACTACGTCTAACTACAGACTGTTAATCGCTACGCTTAATAACAAGACCAGATATAAACCCCACAACCACTGTCCTAAGAGATTCAGTTTAAATTAAATGCTCCTTAATTCAATGCAATACAATTTGTGTGTGTGTGTACTCATATTAAAAGTGGTTTTGTGATACCTTCATATCACATATTCCCACTATGAAGCAACCCATGTAACCCTTGCAGCTTCTTTTATAAACAAATGGATGGGTCAGTCGAGATTACTGAAAAATAAAACCAGCTCATATACCAGGATGACATTCCCCCTTAGAGATAACTGTAAAATTCTCTAATTTTTTGTTTAACATTATATACCCATGGTAAACACCTTATATAAGAGGTTTAATAAAACTGTCTCGTATTAAAGAAAAAAACCAAGTATAAAATTGGAAAAACATCATAGAATGATCCAGCTTACTAGAGATGCTCTCACTCACACAGTCACAAATATAGGTGTATAAAATTGTAATAGATTTTGTTGTTGTTGTTTTGTCAAAGATCAGGGAAAAAAAAGTAAATCAGCTAAAGATTGCACAATTTAAAGCTGAGCATAAATTAAACATTCATTATAGTCATGGCTGAAATTTATATAAAAGAGACAAAATCTAGTGCACTCTTCCTTTGATCCTATACTTCAGCATCAATAAAGAAGATTTATCCATAGGAAACCCTGACCACGATTCTGATTGCATATTCCTCCTGTGTTGATTTGATCTGGAAAATGTCTTCACTAAATAAAAAGTTACTAGAGAATCTAAAGTTAAATTCAAAATTATAATAGACAAATGCATCATCTGCATGCATATATATTGCTCAGTGTAATTTGAACAAAAACAATAAAAAAATTCCCAAAAGCCTGATCTCTATGTTATAATGAGGACTTACCAAAGAAGGTTATTACTATCCAGATAAAACTGCTATGCAAGGATTTGAAATCAAAACACATGAAGACTGTACTGGAAACACGAATGGAAAACCACAACCAGCCTGATGCAGTGCCAAGCAAAGCAATAAATCAGACTTAGGCCAAACCACACTCCAGAGAGTTTTAATTTATACCATAAACAGAAAAAGTTTAACAGGTTTTGGCCTATGCCAAGTGCTTTGATCTATCAAGAAGGCTACAAACACAGATATAAAAGGATTTATATTGTTTCATAAAACATGAAACATTACATTAAATGACTATACATAAAAGCCACTCCAGGTTTGGGGGTTTTTTTAATAAACTAAAATGAATATATTCAAGTTGAAGTTCTCCTAGAAGTTCTAGACACACAGAATTTCCAACAATTGTTTTTAAGAATATAATCAAAGCTGTAGAAAAATACCATCCTTTCACAGGTGGTAGTTACAATGGAAAACATGAGCCCATGTTACTTTATCTTTCAAAATATTTTGCAGCCTATTTTCAATGTAGAAAAATACATTGTATTTCATATTCAATAACCAAATGATTCTGTTTTAATAGCAAGATCATTCAAAAAAAGTGAAACAAACGAACTTGGAGAAAAAATCTACTAAAAGCATTTCTCTAGGGTTTTTATGGTCTTAAGGTCTTTTTTTTCATAAATTTTATATTTCTAAAAACAGAATGCCAACTGTGGTATCTGAAAGGAAATCATTATCACATATACAGATGTTTTAGAGGAAATTTCTCTTTAAGTGTTCTCTTTGATGTGATTGTGCTCCCAAATAATCACTGCAGTCTGGAGCCAGAAGACACAATAGCAGACTGGTGAGACTGTGCTAGGAACAGACTGTGCTGAGTAGCAGAGTTTAAACTCACTCAACATTGCTCTGCTACAAAGTAGGAAACAGTGTTAAGGAAACAGAATGAAATACACAATTAACCTTTAGTGGTTATCTTCAACAATCCCAACAACATGGCCTTTTAAAACCAAATCAATAATGTAATCACACAGCAATATAAACACACTTTTAATATTATGACTCTGACTAGTGGTCCTAGAGTCAATTTTAGTGGTTTCCACTACACAATTTGTTTGGTTTTCGCACTGAATTTTGTTTATAGGAACACTTCATCATCTATTGGAAATAATAGTTTCTCACTCCCAAACATTTTATTACAAACCACAGAGGAATGTTGTCTTTCCTAAGGCAAAGAAGAAAACAACCATACATGAGCAGCACATGTTTTTCAAATTAAAAATCCTGCATAAGACTTCAGTCCACACTACAGTTAAAGTTCTATGCTTAATTTCGAGATGACATCTCGATCTAAAATTTCTTTAAATTACAGAAGTAGCTTACCATAAACACCAGCCCTACTGCCCCACTGGGATATTCTTTTGTGAGTTGCTGACAAACAAAAAACTTAGAGCCTTTGTTTCACCAGGGCTTTGCATAGAGATAGAACCTTGATCATAAAAATATATACCAAAAATTAATCTCATTTATGACTTGACAATAATGACAAATTCTCATTTGCAACACTATTTTGCAGTAGGATAATGATAATAAATTATCAACAAGGAGAATGTGAACACAGAAACACAAGGAATTTATTAATATTCAACTTGTGTAAAAGTTTGTTATTGTCCTTTTCTATAAAAACAGCTGTAGCATGTGTCCTCTTATAGAACCCAAGTATTCTTAACTTACTGTGTAGACAAAGAATAAGTAACTAGCAATATGAAAAAATGTTTGTAAAGTTCAGAAATACATCTGCATAACTGTGTCACTAATGACGAGAATGAAACTTGGGTTTACAAAACAGATATCCCATGCTTGCATGCTTTTTCTTCTCAAGAGCTGGTGAAGAAAATCCCAGACCCAATTTTCCTCAGAAAGAATGGCATTACATGGAATCTGAGTAGCTGAGTATAAGATCTACAGAACCTACTCAACTGGACAGCAAGAAACATGCAGAAATTAGGATAAGCAAGTAGACAATGACATTTGGAGCCTTTAGCCATGAGAGTTCCTGGAGTAGCAGTTACAAAACACAGACATACTGGTCACAAGCTACTGGAAAGTAGCTGAGACACTTGTTCAGGTCTAGGCACTACTGTATTTCAGCTGCTAACATCCTTGCAGAACTGAAGTAGAAAGAGAAACTTTTTTTTTCTGACAAAAATATTCATATATTTAAAGAAACCACACATGCAAACTATCAACAAGCAAATATGCAAATGTTAGAGAAAAATAGGCAAAAGAATATTAGGCAAGAGAAAATTGGGCAAAAGAATAGAGCTTGAGTTTCTCCTGATTTTATTTCGGGATGATGTTACCCATGAAAGTAAGGACCAGTAAAGCAGTCTAAAAGCCTACTTGAAATCTGTCAGAAACTGGTCCCCTGACCTAAACATATTTCACTGCCTTGAGCATGAATAAAAAGAGTACAACATGTTACCCAGCCATTTCTCAGTTGGACTCAAGAACAATTGTATGTTCACAAGACAATGAAGATTAAAAGACATTCAGATCAACAGTTAGGTTTCAAGAGAAAAAAGATTATATAATTTAAGTATCTTTCATCTAGTTTCTCATTCAGTGTTCTTATTACACAACACACTATAAATGGCAGCAAGCTATATAGCTTTCCACACTAAAAAGTGAATACTGGCAGGAGAGAGCATTTAGGGAAGAGAATGTTTTCTCAGAATAATAATGCTTTAACTTACAAAATGCATCTAACCACAGCATACAGACTCATTGGGTGGTATGTCCCTTCCTGTTCACCTACTACATGTTTAGACTAAACTAGAATAGTGTGATTTGGAGTATAAAGCCTAATTTAGCAAAGGTTCTAATGCTCCCAAACAATTCTCCACATTCTACTGCTCAAAAACAGGTTAAAGAGAATATTTTAAAAAATATCAGAGGAATTTCTACAGAAGAAAACGAGACAGTATAACACTAACCAAGATACACATATATTGCATTTTAGAGGACACTGTGAAAGGTTCATACACAGAGAATCAAAGTATGCAAAAAAAAGCAAGGGTTAGGTATGAATAAGGAAACCATTTCAATTATAAACAGAGTATCATTTAACATTTTCATAGAACTGAAGAATAATGTGGCAGCTTTCTTCTTCAGTCTTGACAAATCTCTTTTGCCCTGACCACATGCTAGTGATTTACACATTAGAAGTCATAATGTCAGCAAAATGAACCTGTCTCTTTTTTCAATGGAAAATCCAATTTACCTAGGTAGAAATTACTGAATGTCCCAACACAACTCCTATCAGTAGTGATATACAAATTGCAGAGCTTTAAATTACACCTGTATTATTTTTAGTATTGGAGGGATTGTTATTTAGAAGATTACATGCTCTAATGGTTCTTCAGCTTCAGAATCTGATGAATGACTTGTCAAGTCACTGGGAAGATTGAAGCACATAGATTTTACTGGGAGAAATAAGCTTAATGTTACCAAGATTGTTCTCTCTCCAGTACAGAGGAGGTCTGGAATTCAGTATGGAGATTACAGTTACCATCACAGTATGACACGTACTGGAAAATTCAGAAGCTGCCACAAGTGGTGTAGTGAGTGATTTGAGGTTCTCCTTTAAAGGACAAGCAGACTGAAGACATTCTGCATTGTTTCAGCTGGTTTTCAAGGTGTTACAAATACAGAAAACACGCCTGATGCCAGCATATACACTATTTGTTCTGACAAAGGACTTGCACCAGATCATTTTCAACAAAAGATCATTGGAAAAACTGAAAGCAGAGTGTCCCATTCCTTTTATCTTTAGAGAAACAGTAATAACAACAGAAGATGTAGTGTTATCAATTCTCAAGTCTGGGTGTTCATGAAAATAGATTCAGCTTCCTTGAATGGACATTTCTGAAAGGCATAAATTACAAAAGTTGTAATTTTTCTAAAAAATGTTTTAGCAAGTTTTCAAAATCCATTGGAAATCAAAAATGTTACTTGAGCCATAAACCTTGAAAAGGATCCTATGTAGCAGTGAGGAAGATAAATTATTATTTAAGTCTCTCTGGATGCCAGGTGAGAGCCTAATGTCTGTAGGGACCATTTTAATAAACAATAAAAATAGGATTCTCATGGGGAAAAAAAAACTAAAGAAACAAAAATTAGACTTTAAGTATGCAAATTAATGTTGCAACAACCTCTGAAAATGTAACAACAGAATTCTATGAAGGAAATGCTGAAAGGAACTCTAGTAAACTGGCTCTGTTCCTGATAGTCCAAAGGTACCAACCACAAAAAGAAACACTCCAAAGACACAGAGATGGTAGAAAAAAACAGGTCAGATTGGCTATGGAAAACTTGTTTTCACCAAAATAACCACAAAGTAATAAACAAACATAGAATATTTTCACTGTTTAAAAAAACATTAATGATGTGTAACTTAAATTTATAAACATGTTCCTTATGTTTGTGATGGGCTCTGGTAAACATTATTACTTGGATTACACTAAGACAAACAAGCATAATGTATATAGAAATCAGATCAGTAGGAATTTTCATACTAGCTACCAACTTTCAGACCAACTACCAACCTCTTGAGAGCTCAATGTACCACATCATCTACAGCAAGTTTCAAGGCTGCTAACAACAGTAATAACCAAACCAAAATAAAAATGTTAATGTCCATGAAATCTGGAAAAATAAAGTTCCCAAACCTATCGTGGACTTGTTCAGCATAATATCTGACATGTTCCTCAAAAAAAAAAAAAAAAAAAAACAAAAAAAAGAAGAAGCCCAAAGATTTTCTGTTAGCCATGGGAACTGATACACAAGTAGAGAATTTTTTTTTTTTTCTAGCATACGTATTATCGTAAGTCTGATAACAGAAAAGGCATATATTTAACTACATATATACCCCTGAACTATTCCCTCTTCAGAATTGATAAACAGAGATTAAAAAAAAATCTCTAGTAGACAAAATTTATAAATATGAAGTTCATAACCTCAACTATGACAATTCTTGGTCATCAAGATCAGCTGGCAAGGACCAACATTCTCAGTTAGTTGGTTGCTCTCATTTAAGAAAGGAAGATGACAAAGAATCACAGAAAGGGTTGCTTGGAAAGGCATTTAAAGATCATCTCGTTCCAAACCCCTTGTCATGGGCAAGGACACCTTCCACAATGCCCCATCCAGCAGGGCCTTGAACACTTCCATGAATGGAGCATCCATCACTTCTCTGGGCAACCTGTGCCAGTGCCTCACCACCTCCACAGAAAATATTTTTTTTATTATCAAGCTTAAGCCTGTTCTCTCACAGTTAGAAAACTTTGCCCCTTGTCCTGTCACTATATGCTCTTGTAAAAAGTCCCTCTGCATCTTTCTTTGTAGACTCATTTAGGCACTGAAAGGGCACAAAGGATCACCCAGAGTCTTCTCTTCTCCAGGCTAAACAGCCCCAACTCAGCATTTCCTCACAGGAGAAGCACTCCAGCCTTTTGATCATCTTTGCAGCCCTTCTCTGGATTTTCTCAACAAATTTATGTCCTTCTTGTGCTGGGGACTGCAGCCAGGAAGGAGAGGATTTTTCAAATTGGCTATTGGAAAAATTCCTTGTACTGTCCTGACAGCTGAGCAATGCCATAAATTGTTCAGGGTTGGCTGGCAATGGAACAGAACGCTCTGTCACAGGAAAGACCACAAGGTCCAGTAGCAGAGCCACACAGTTCAGTGCCCAAGGACACACTTGGGCATGCTCAAATTTGCAGACACAGCCCAAGATACAACCTTTTTCTCCCCATCCCCCCCTTTCTTTTTTATAACTGGAAAGAGGATTATCTCAGCAGTTCATTATGATGTTGAGATTCTCAGTGTCATCTTGGTGTTTACATCACCTTCTTTGGAGGTCCACATATTCAGGTTGTGCCTTTATGCAAAGACATATACAGCCTCAGCTGTATACGTGGTCGGTGGTCTTGACTATTTTAACTCTTTTCTTGGGAACATTCACTAGAGATCACCACTATTACTCCAAAAGAAAAATGGCAACTCCTTACATTTCAGAATGCCCGATATAATACATATTTTTGTTTCCTTTAAGTATTTAAATAGGCATTTAATTCCATAATAAACTATACACAAGATCTGTATAATGGATTCCTTCCCTCCCCCCATGCTGCCCTTGCATCTTAGTTCTTGGGATCATAGCTTTCCTTTCCCACTTTTGGAATGCCATCTGGTGTGAAAATTAAGACTTCTGAAAGCCATGCTATGAAAAACATAAAATAATCCTATTTAATAATGAAGGCACAGAAAAGCTTTCCTTTCTTTCCAAAATGGCTTTTAAACTGTCACAATTATGTTTATTACTTTTCACTGCTTTCTTAGGATTGCAATATTTCTTCTCCCTATTGGTATTTGATACTGTTAAAGTCCAAAGGCTGAACACATCCTTTGGATAGATTAAATGAAATAGGCATTTTTTGTTGACACAAAAAAAATTAGTGATCATCTGCTGTATCTGGAAAAATAGTAACGGGTGCAATGAATTTTTTCAGAAAATTGTGGAGCAGAACAAAACTAAAAATTACAGTAAAAAAAATCAAATACTTTTGCTAAGCATCAAAATAATGGAAATCAAGACTAAAATTTCTTCCTAAATTAAAACTGTAGATGCCTCACCCCCACACAGAAAGCAATTATAATTCTCCTGATTCATACAACCATGACTACTAGGGTATTTCTATATAAAACACTGTGTTTCCTCTAATACATAACCATGCTGCCCCTACCACTAAACACATTTTCTTACAGCATTTCAAATCATGAATTCTGATTAATTACTACTGCTTTTCAGAAGCAGGATCTTGGTTTAGAAAAGAAACCACCATGCTATGTGCTGTAAAAGCATGAAAAGAGATGGTCTGCTTCTTCTATAGAAGAGTAAGAACCAAAAGTCAAATATTTGTAGATAAGAAAAAGTAAAAGTATCAAAAGTAAAAGCATTAAATTTCTGCACACAGATACCACAGAGAATTGCACATACACAGGAAGAACAAGATCCAAACAAACACAGAAACAGACACTTGGATGAAGGACCAGAAATATAAGTAATAGCAGCTACTTTGGGATGAAATAGCAATGCTAGCATTAAAGTAGGTGCATTTTTAGGCTTATTTCTTCAATGCACACATAATTAAAAAAAAAAAAAAAAAGGGAAAAGAACATACAGACACATCTATTATGAACATGACTCAGAGTTCACTCAGCTTTTACATCCAGGACAACATCCATCCCAATTAGGGTCATCCTAATTCACCAGCACAGCCTGATATGGCAATAAACAAATACCAACTTTGCAAATATCTAAGAACTCATTTGAGCTGACAGGAAATAAAAGAGAAAAAAAATCAAGGCACATAATCAAGCATTTGTCTACATTGACTAGACAGAGTATACAGGTTTTCTTAAAACTGACAAGTTCTTGAATTTCCCTGTATTCTCTTTTGTTTTATGTTTAGAATTTTCCTTCCAACAACTTCTGATACTCCTGCCTTCACAGACATTGACAGACATGAATCTTAGGTAGACGTCTGATTCTGTAATTTTTAAACTATTAAAAACAACAGATTGACATTTATGAATTTTAAAAAAATATTTCAATATTCCCTACTTTTGGCTTAATCAATGCTCTTTGTGCTTCAGTTGAACTATATTGACAAAGGGAAATGTCTGGAGCAGAGTTATAAAAAAAAATTTCCCTCCTTGTATGGCAGCTGTTAGACTGCTTTTAGAATACTGAGTCCAGGTTTAGGTCCTCCAGGACCACAAAAATGTTGAGAAACTAAAGGAAGTTCATTGGGGTGTCACCAAGCCAGTTAAGGTTATGAAGTACCTGCCCTTAAGAGTGGAAGTTTTTGAGGCAACTTGGCCTCTTTCATCAAGACTGGAGAACAGGCAATCCTTCCTTCAGAAGGACCCCAAAACAGGTCCTTAATAACTATAAAGTTATAAAGAAGATTAACTTAAGCTCTTTCCAGTGATTTATAGTGGGAGGACATCATTGAAACAAGAGGTTCTAATTAGACTTAAGGAAAAACCTTTCCCTCAGGAGGACTCTCTTGCATTAGAAAATGCTGCAGAAAAGCTGCACAGTAAGATAAAGCCATCAGCAATATTGTCTGCCTGCACAGCTGACCCTGCCTGTAGAAAGAATTTAGACCAGAGATTTTCTGATACCCCTCCCAAACTGAATCACTCTATAAATTGGGTTCAGAGTTTTCTTAATTTATTGTATTTAATTTTGTTCTTGCATGGATTTAGTTTTTGTGCCATCATCCCCACTTTTTCTAAAGGAAATTCAGTGTACTGCAGCAGTCTTTCTTGCCATATTCTGATAAAACCTCTCCCTCCTCTACAGGGCAAAGGTTTTTCTCATAGCATCTATACAAATGTGATTTGTGAAAGCGAAACTGATCATTACTAGGAACTCAGGCTATCAATCTTCCTTTTTTTAGCTGTGCAACTATAATGTTGAAAGTCATCCAGGAATAATTTTTAATGTTTTGACATCTCCTGGTTTTTAGATTATTGCTATGAAGAAGGACTTATATATCAATACAAAGGCATATAATCAGATGACAAAGATAAAACTCATTGTAGACAAGTGCAAGGTGAATCCTTGAATCTAAGTTACTTTTAAGGCAACACATTATAAATAAATTGTAACTTTTTTGATAACAAACCTGGTTGTCAGCATCAATGAAGTATTTTTTTAATGTGGAAATACAGTATAAAGAAACACTGGCATAGCAGGTATTAGATAAAATAGAATATGCTAAACTGTATGCTATTGCCTAAATGCAAAGTTTTATTTTAGCAAATTTGTCATACATACACAATACTAAAAAAAGTAAAAAGCCTTAATACTTAGAAGAGTCCAGAAACAAGTTTCAACAAGCTACAGCTACAATAGCATAATAAAAAGGTATAAAAATCATCAGGACTAGAAGCCAAACAAATTTTCTAATTAGCATTATAATTAGTATTAGAATTAGTAAATAAATCACATGGTTTAAAAAAAAAGGAAAAAATCAGTAAAAATTATATGCAAACAGTAAAATAATAATTGTCTTGTTGGAAAATACTATTTTGAAAGGTTATTATATTAGCTATACCAAATACTATAAAAAGAGTATTTACTTTTTGGCACAAAAGAAATCTTTAATTTTATAGGTTTTATGATGTAATATAGAAGTGTTTCTGTACTTTCTTTCAGTATTCAGATTAAAAAATTAATTTTTAAAGTGAAGTTTACTTTGAAGTTATATCTTCTAGATTGTCTCAAGGGGCTTTTGTAGAATAATTACCAGGAAAGATGAGATTATAAAAAGAAGTACAGTACCTATTAAAATGATTCTAGAAAAGATTGCAAGATTACTCGATAAAAACTTTGAGGGAATTTTGTAAGATTTGAAAGGAATCTGCACTGTAGTGGTAATAAGGTAAGAATCATGCAAGATATACTAAAACATGAAACATTTCTGACTACAGACTTTCATAGTATGTAGTAGTAAGACAGATTAGAAGACAAAGCTGCTCCACAATGTATATATATGAAGAATATGTAATACAGTTCTGAATATATATATTCTAAATTATTTTCTACATGTTCTAAATTATTTCTTAAAATTTGAAGATTCAATGATGTAATGGTAATTATGATCTTCTTTCTAAGCAGTTTTCAAAAATGCCCTTTCCAAAAGCTTATTTGGAAACAAAACTGCTATAGAGGAAGAAGAAAAGCCCTTGCATGGAAGAATTAATGAATTAAAGAGGGAGAAGCTAAACTATCCATTTTCACAACAGAGAGAGATCATGTAGGGTGTTATATGCATATGTAGACAAAAATCTGGAAAATGGGAGCAAACATTATGCTGAAGATTCAGTCAATTTGATGATGGTTATTAAGCAATGAAGACATATGTCATAGTGAAGAACCACACAAGGGTCTCAGAATGAAGTGACTGTGTAAAAGAATAGCAAATGTCATTCCATGTACACAAATGTGATGTACAAAGGAGAGAAAGCAATTCTAATTTCACACAGAAAAATAATGGACTCCGAACTGTCCATTATTTCACCCATTCAAGTGTAAAATTCCGTACTATGATATAAGAAAAAGTTAACTCAGTTTTAACAGCCAAAGAGAAAATCAAATGTTGAGAATTTCTAAGGAAGGAATTTAAACCAGAAAAGGGTGTGAGATGACATATGACGACACAAATGCGTGTTTGTATGCGGCAACTGTCTTCAACTGTGGTCCCTCCCTTTGCCTCCAGATGAAGCATTACAACTAGAAAAGATTCAGAAGACACAATTAAAGCCATAGGCTGTCTCCTAATACAGGGACTAATGTAAGCTTACACTTCTCAAAATCTGGAAATTGTGTCAAATATCTGCAAAATCATGAAGGCAGAGGAAACAGACTGATTCATCCTCTCTTTAATACAGGAAGTTTCATGGAAAAAGTTGAAAAATGCATTAAAGGGGGTGCTGTCTCTTTTGCAAGTGCTCATTAGTCACCTTTGTATACTTTCAAAGTATTTGTATACTTCACTTTCTCATGATTGGACTTGCAATTGGCACATTTCTGAAGGGGAAAATCTTCAACAACTCATACTGATGCTGAGGACTTTAATCAGAGATTTCAGCAGAACACAATCTGTTTATGTATTCACCTTTACTGCCACATATGCAATAAATACAGATATTCAAGTTCAACACATGCTATGGTCCATTCTGAATACTGAGCTTTCTTCCTTAGGGAAAGTGGAAATCATTATCCAGCCTGAGTAAGCCATTATTGAAATACAATTTTTATTTTACACATTGTCAGACCTTGTGTTAAAAACATAACTCAACACATGAAGTGTAATTTAAGGGATAATTATTCCGAACATCAGATTTCATTAATCAGAACAAGGTCACTGCAAAATTGATCAGGACAGACATTATGTCTTCTAAGTCATTACACAAGAAGATAGAATTGAGGAATCAAGATATATCTCTGTAACAGACGACAGAGAATGTAAAGTATGAATGCAGAGAACCTGAGCGCCATTCCACTTACACAGGTCAGACAGACCCTTGCTTTTCATTTGGCTAGCAAGAACTTTTTGAACTACCCTGAGTTTGAAGGAAGTTCTTCCTATGTGAGTGTATTTTAAAATATAAATCAGTTTAATACATCAAGAAAAGAAAATAGGATACAATTGTCAGTGAAACAAGGAGAATTTTAAGAAGTTGATGTTATGTTAGCTGACAGGCAAACTACACTTGCACAAATACGATTACACAAAACATAATATGCTGTAACTGCTTGAAGTTAACTAAAAGCAAACAAATGGTTTTTAAATTTATTAAATATCCAGCTTAATGACTATGAAGTTAAACATGTGAATGTACAAGCAAGGGTCTCAAAAAGAGTTACAGTAAATATATGTCCATATGAAATCCAAAAATGACAATAATTTATATATAAAAATTAGTTTTTCAATATTTATACCAAGTACACTGCTTTTGAAAGAAAATCTGAATGTTATAACAAAAAAGTCTGCACAAAGTTGTATAAATTCACTGCTTATAACAACACTTAAAATACTCTATTCTATTTACAGCTACTAATTTACCAAAGTACCAAAAAGAAAGAAAAGAAAATCAATTGAAGTACACTCAAAAACAATATTTCCATTTTACAAGTGATAGAATTTTATAAAATTTTGCATGGAAATACCCATTCCTAGTGGAATTCCTAGTTACAACAAATCTTTGAGATAAGATACAATACTTCACTAAAAGTAGATTGTTTATTTTCTATATCTAACAGTTTATGAACCCTTTCTTATCAGATTCTGTCATCTATACAAAATACACCCATCCAGTGTTACATAATGATAAAAACATTTGTCTGGTTTATATTAACAATTGTTTACCTTTGTCATCAGGCAGTTTATTTTAGATTTATTTACTGAAAACAATAAACCTTATGTTGCCAACTACTTCAATAGCATTTTCCTGTAGTTAACTTATCTACAGATTAAATTTTGCTTTCTCACACACTCCCCACTATGTTTCTTGGTTCATTCTTTATGGTCCTGATGCATTGATTAATTTAGCTACAACAAAGAACCTATGAACTCTATAATCTAAACACGTTCACTTCTGTTAAAAGTCTGACAAAACAAGCACTTGGATGTGATTTTTATAGAATAAATATAATTCTGTGTAACTGTTTTAATTTTTTGTTATGCAGCATTGGATGCCACGATCAAGTAAATAAAAAAGATTATTAACTATTCTGTCACTTAACTAATAGTTACTGTAAAAATCTCAGTTCACTAATATTTGGGTAAAACATTAGTGATTAGATTTTAATTCTACATCTGTTTACATAACCAATTTTGTAACGATCAGAAATAGAAACAAAGCTAAAAACAGCAATAATTTAAAATACCATAATTACAAGTAATTAAATATGGTTTTACCTAATTAAATAATAATAAGATACTAGGAGGATTTATTAATAGAAAATCTTTATAATTTTTATATATTAAAGCATTTCACAAACTATGGAATTGTTCTTGACCAATTGACATCTTAATTTTCCATTTTAAATATTAATGCCTGCTTGAACTATAGTCACAGTGAGACTTCCCAGTGGAGCAAAATCTTCATGTCCACATAGCAAGTATGATTTCTGTGTTCTGGATCTTTAGTAAGTTATTAAATAAATAGAATTCTTGTTATCTCTTATTTCAATCAGTCCTGAAGCAACAGCCAGCTGAGAAACCATCATAGCCTGGTCTTCTGGAAGAGACTTGCTCAATAAATATCAACAAATTAAGCCTTATTGAAAGCCTTACCAAAGAAATATTGTTCAGAGTATAATTAGTTTAAAATAAGTACCTTTTATAATTAATTGATAACTTGTGTATGAGCACAAATTTGGCAAGGAATTTTTCTTTTTTTGAATGATTGAGTCTTTTAAGCCATACTTGGCTTTCAGGAATGACAGGTAGAAAGCCAACTTCAAAAAACAGAGCCTCTATTGAAACCTGATGAAGTAATTTCACAATGCCACCTGTCAGGATAGTGCTCCCCTAGTACTTCAAATATTATGAAGTGGGACGAACAAAGGCATTAGAAAGGAAGAACTCTTTCAGTTAAACTACAATGATTGTCAGTTAAACACATATGATTAACATCCCACACTGCATCATACCAGATTGACTGTTAGAAAAGTTTTTAAGATACTAAGATATTATCTAAAAGTAGTATTCTAAAGACAGAATATCTCTACTAAGATATTTCCATGTGTACTTTCCTCTAATTTCAGGAAAAGTGCTAACTGGTATCAACTAGTAACAAGTTCACAGAGCAGACACATTTTATTTAACTCATACTAAAAACATCTGTCTCCTAATGTCCAGGCCTCTTTCTCCTAATGAAAACAAAAAAAAAAAAAAAAGGGAATTTTAAAAAGTACCTCTTTGAAAGTAAAAGAGGTTAGTTTTAAATTTCAAAATGCATAAATTTCTGAATTATAGGGTTTATTTTTACATAATTTTTAAACAGACTTAAACTAAAGTTATTTGATCTCACATTTAGAATAGATGGCCCTAGTCATTCATTGCAATCTACTATAATGTGATACACACAGGACAGTTTATTTTTAAATGCAACCTACAATTTAGTTCAATACATATACATATTCATTAAGTCTGATCAATCTAATCAAAGATGTCCTTGAAGGTATTCTCAAGGAAGACATTAAATCAGCATAAAATAGCTATAATAAGCCATACAGCAGAAGGAAAAAGAGGTTACTAGATATTGAAACACTTCAGCAATATGAAAACTCAAAGTTTCTACAGTTCTAGAAACTATTCTACGTATCATGACCTTGCAAACTAAACAGTAATGTATGAAAATACAAAACAGAAACTATATGTACATACCTGATATTGAGATACAGATTCGTTCCTGCACTAGCCTGAAGCATTTTACTAACAAAAGGTAGAAACTGCCTTCATTATTATGACTAATACATTAAACAAATTAAAACCAAAACATTCAAATATGAGAATTTTCTTCTAGTATAGAGAAGAAGATTAAGTATCTGATGTTATGTGCTGATTAGGTATTTTCATAATTTAATTACATGGCCATTATTAATGCACAAAATTCAAAGTCCACACAGCATAGCTTTCAGAAGAGTAACATACTTCTTGTACGTCATCAGCAGCACCTTAGAAAAGTAATAAAATACATCATGTGCTTCCTGTGCACTTAAACATTCTATTATACAAGCACAATATAACAATATTTAATTTAAATACATCAAGGAATCCTTATAAATCTTCTACACAATTAAAGTAACAGGAAAAAATTCTGCAAATGGTAAAAAAAATATTTTTCGTATCAATAATATCATCCTTCAGTTTTACTGGTGAATTTAAGAACTTTATTCTAGCTTAATGTTGATTTTATAAATAGCTGCTGATATTCATATCAAGATTCCTTCCTCTTCCCTCTTACTTTCCTCACCACTGAACATCGTGGCAGCAGATACTAATGGAAACATGTTGACCTATGCTCTAGAAGAAAAAGAGATGGAAGAAAGTGTTTAAAGCAGTAAGAGAAAAGTATCAACGTTTAAAGCAAAAGTGAACACATATACATAATGACAGAAACTATTCAGGTATTTTAATCCCCTTTTGTTCTCATGTTTTTGTAATTACTCCTTAAAAATGAGGAAAGGGAAAATGGCATTAACTCATAATCCATAAGGTACAGCATATGTCCAGCTATCATCTTTGGCATTTACAACTTGAGAATCAAGACAGATTCTATTAAAAGAACTGGAAAGGAATACAAAAGCTCAAATGTTTCTAAGAAGGCTTTCTTCATGCAAGGGATCACACATGATTTGGGGAAATTATAATTATTAACAAAAGGGGTGAGTTCAACATGGTAAAATTCCTTCTAGGAAAAGGAATTCAAGTATAGAAAACTGATGAGGAGGGACAACATTTTGCATTTGACAAAATATAGAGTTAGAAAGCAATTAAATTCAAGTGGTGTGATCAGAGGAAGTTTTTAGACAAATGACTATGAAAGTGGCTTTTTGGAGAAATGAAAGCTAAGGACCTAGATAAGACTTTGGTAACCTGCAAAGAAGAACAAGCATTTGAAGATTTTTATAAACAAAGAGCAAAGTTTAGATGCATGCAATCTGAAATGTCATAGATTGGCTATGCAATTTGACAGACAAATTACAGTCTTGAAAAGAAAGGGTATGTTATCCACAGTAACCAAAAATGAATAAGAAGGAAGGGTCTGTGAAGAGAGCTGGGATCAGTTCCCAAATTACTCATTCAAATTCTAAGTAGACTATCTATAGGATAACCACAATCAAGACAAGATGTTCTAGGAATCACAGACAGGAACACTAGATAGTGCATCATCGCGAGAAACAAAAAATACACTCCTGATCAAATCTGTGTGTAAGATCATGTATATCAATGAAGAATATTAGGAAGCAAATCTCTGGCACACAGATTAAAGTGAGATGATGGCAGGCAACCTACCAAATAATGAGATATATGAAGACAAAGTCACAAATGGACGACAGTTTCTTGTAGTTGATCATGACTACAGAGCCGTACTCAGTAATTGAAATGAGTGTGAAAAAATTGTGTACATATGTAGTTCAGGAAGAACAGATAAAGGGAGCAAAATAGTAGTCATACAATTTTAACAAGAGGAAGTCACTAACTAATAGAACAAAATCTGGAATGAATGAGTTTCAAAGAAAAGGAAGACACAACTAACTCATATTGGTATATAGCATATACCCAACTGGGTATATGGGATTACTTTGTACAAAACGCATTAAAAATGCAGAAAAACACAGGCTTATGCTTGCCAAACACAAAATACTCAATTTCTGGGGATTACAGATAGGAGAAAAAAAATGCACTGATATCTTCCATCTGACATTGCATTTATGATTTGGCAGAGAGTTCAACAGAAGTTTATAAAGCTGGCCACAGCTCTTCTTGCTCCTCTTAATTAATGGATCATCTACAAATGCTAACTACCTAAAAAAAACCCCAAACCCAGGAGTATAAAACAGTTCCCTAATTAAAAGATAATATTTTTGTTCCATATATATTTTTTGTAAATATATGATGAAAATCTAATCTTAATTTTTTCACACTTTGGATGGTTTGATGGTTTTACAGAATGAGATTGCTATTATATCTGAAAATATGAATTTTGTTAGTGTCAGTCCTGACCTTTGTCAATACCCATAAAAATAAAATTTAAAAAAAAAAAATTTTGGTCTCTTTGACATTATAGAGAAAAAAGCAAAGTACTTTCCTTCAAACTACAGTGCTTCAAAAGCAGTCATAAATTGGAGAAAGGTAGCAGACTCAAGCAAAAGAAAATCAAAATTTTAAAATCTTGTTATATATCATAATTTTATATATATATATATATATATAATTGAAGTAAATAGCCAATTGCCTTTTTTCTTTCCTTTTCATGTTCTTGGTTTTTTTATATATTTATTTTGGGTTTTTTGGTTTTGACTTTTTTTTTTTGCAAGGGCACTTATTTTTTTCCCTTCTAATGTGCTGCCTATACTATTGTCAGAAATAGTCATTAGAGTGGAAGCAGCTGAGACTTATTTTTAATTGTTGAATCCCATGTTAGCCAGTGAAATGTAGCATTATAAAATAGCAGGCCTTACTAAAAAGGAAAAATAATTTTATTAACAAATCCATAAGCCTTCATATAATGCAATATGGTAAAATCTATAGCTCTGAACTATCACTCTATCAGATGTGCACTAACACTCATGAAAGCCTATTTAATCTGCTAAATGTATTTTAATGTGGTTACTGATATGAACAAAAGTGGCATAAAAAAATGAAGAAATTAGACTGTAAACTGTGAAAAACAGAAGAGGATGATGTAATATTAGAAGTAATTTCTCACAAGAATCCTGTGCTGAATTAGAGCAACTTTCCAGCGATATGGCATTTCCTTCCTGTGCCACTCCATACTCCCTGAAAATATATAAAACGGAATGGGTTTTACAGTACATGGAGTCACGTTAATGTCAGTTACTCTCTAGGCTTTATGATTCCTTTAGGACATACCACCAAAAAAAAAATCTTATTCCACAAAAGAATTTAGTTTTTGTACTGCAGACAAACCTGATGCTGATAAGATATGGTCAACGAATGCACTGGAACAACTGTCTGCAGCTCACCCTTCACTGAAACACTTTTCAAAAACATCACACTTTTAAGAATCACACTAAAACCAGAATTTCTATTTTTTTTTTTACATTCAATGAGACTCAAAATGCTCCAAAACTTGATTTTAGAGCAACCAAACTTACAAGTCCACGTAACAAAATTTTGGCCTGGTTTAAAACAATTGGATACCATTGACTTCAGAAACCTATTTTTCTAATGAAACACTATGAAAACACTAGAACTGCATACCACAGTTAGTTTTTCAGGAAGCAACCTGCAAACCACTCCAAAGTAAGGAATAGGTTCTCCTTACTCTTACCTAAAGAGCAAAAAACTGCAAATGTATCCACAGAACACCTAAGAATAGTTGGCAGAAATTTGAAAAATATATCTAAGGTCCAAATTCAACATTTTAGTATTTTTGTGTACCAATTTGGACTACAGAGACTTTAAGTATCAGTACCTTTACAGGATGGGAATTACAGCTGCCTGATGCACTCTCCTTCCCAGCAGTATCAGCCAAAGCTCACATTTCCAGTCTGTGATATCTGGTAAAAAATTGAATGGAATGCCATGTCACTGCTCTGCAGATTTCTGAAACTGAAGTATCTGCTTTTTTTTGCCTATGTATTGACTATAAGACGTCATGTGCTGGCTTTTCTTTAACAAGCAAATCTGATTTGAACTAGTTTTCTCATTTCTAAAAGAGCTAGGGTTTTTAGGACTGTATGGACTAATACGCTTTGCAGCTCATTTTGAAAACTAGTGAATACCTGAAAAACTTTAATGCTGTGTTCAGTTGTTAGAAAAAAAAGTTCCACCTTTGTTTTTAATATTCTTGCTAGAGATAAATGAACATTTTTTTAATGTCCAAGGCATTCTTGATTTAGATAAATGCTGCCAAAGGCATCTGATTTTTTTCATCTTAATAATTGTTCATACACTAAAATAAAGTGATATAGAAAATGTATACCAAAGGAAATTAAGAGAAATTAAAACAGAGCTGCCATGGGAGGACTTCAAGGTACAATTCAATTTCACAATGGAAAATGGTCCTTTAATAGCAGAAGTCCTACAATATATCCTTGAAAATACAGGAAATAGAAATTAGAACTTTTAGATTCATACCTATGATATTGATTCTTACGTACAAATTAAACACTACACATAGCCTAAAGAATATTTATAATATAAAGCTCATAGAGCTTTAACTATGTGCTTTGGAACCTTTGGTTCAAGCACTTTTGATTTTAGTTCAGTTTTGTAATATATAGGCACAGAAAAATAATGTGGTTGTTCAAAACACATGTAATACAATTTTGCAGAAAAGCAAAATAGAGAAATTTCATTGTTTCAAAGTTTTTTGGTTAATGAAGAAAAGCACTGCATACTTATTGATTACTACATGAACATCCAAATCTTTAAGGGAAAAATTTAACAGCTATAGTGTTACAATAGGAATTTTCTTCTCAGTACTAGTTATGTTCCAACTAGACTTACAAATGAAAGCACAGACTGCATTTTAGAGTCTAAACAAATCCAAATAGTCTGAGGATTAAAAAGCAGCAAATAATATTTTTCAAAAAGTGTATCTCAAATACTTTACACATATATTTGTGCATATATTTTAATTCTGTAAATCTTCCTTTCAAATATGCAATCAGTAACTTCATTAGATGCTTCTTCGAATTTCAAAACTTGGCAAGAGATGGAAACTGTCCAGCCATTAAGTAAAAAAAAAAAAACCAATTAAAAGCAAGACAAATTGAGCTAGTCATGAGACAAGGAAAATATTCAGGAAAATCATAAATTTTATGTCAAGAAAACAGAATTCTGTGACTGCACTTATTTTTTAGCAATGCATGTAGGTAAAATGAAAACATATAGATTGCTATATTTACAGGAATGGATCAAATTCTAAGGCTGGAAATTTCTTCCAGGAGCAACTTTTGGACAAGAAAGGTTTTAACAAGAAAAAGACCTTCTCAAAATAGAAAATAACATGCACATTTTCATATTAGGTATGATGATACATACATGGTAATTTAGGTTAGGTATGAGTGGATATATAATATATGCATTTAAGGTACATAGTAATAGCCTGGTATAATGCCCAGTGCCTTCTCTATATTCAGTTCAAAAAAACTGCTAAGATCACAAGTTCCATAATTTTCCTCACCCTTTACCTTAGTTCTGTACACACTGAAAATAGGTAGTAGTCTAGATTAATGCCAAAATGCTCATATCTAAACTTCTTCTCTAGAAAATTCAGGAGACATTCTAAAATGCAGATGAAGTTGATGAAGATGGATGTCTATGTGCCATCTATGGCACACTATCCAGTGTCAAGAATTTCACTAAATGCATGAAATCGATGTACTACATCAGAAATGGTAACTCATTATATAAATAATACAAGTACTTTTAAGAAAACATAAAAATATTTTAACTGGTTTCAGATCCAATTTAATAGAATAGTTTGGATTAATTTATTGACAAGAGAGTCATGCAAGATAGCTGTAAGTGTCTGGGGTTGCACCATTTTTCTCACATATTCAACATTGATGTGGATATAAATTTAAGATGTAAGTATCAAGGAATGCAAATCTTTCAGTGCATGCAAAATGTGCATTTTAACATATAAGCACCACTGTACTAGAGCTACTCCATTTGGCAAAGAGGAATTAAAACATTTGGGTACTCATTTATTTATTCCAAATACAATTAATGTGATCTAACAGACAACAGAAAAAAAATCTCTGTAGAGAAATTACATCTGTTGCTCCAATGAACAAGCTAGAATGCCATAAAAATAATACATTTATATATTCTATGGTAATAATACAATTATTTTCAACTTCTTCCCTGAAATTTCTCTTCTATGCAAAGATACAAAAAAAATTTCCTTCTACGTGTCGTAAGGTTATATATCCATTCCATCATTTGACAAGAGATTGATGGTCTTGTTAGTTATTAGAATTAACTTAATGCATTAAAAAATTAAAAGTAATCTATTTCTTTTATCTTATAAAGGTTACATGGAAAAAGATAAGTATCATCAAAATTAATATATTACCTAGTAATTTTGGTATATTTTCATATTTCCTACTGTTATACAAAGGAGTGAATGTACTTTGCTTGATTATGCCCACTGAATTTATAATATACTTTCACAGTATGAAAAAATACATCATAATATATCACAGTGCACATCAAATGTAAAAATATTTAAAAGAGGCGATTTGATTCAATATTTATATACTAAGCATGGTCTTGCAGAAATGAACATTTCTCTATTTTTTTAACTGGCATTAAACACTTTGAAATAGAGGACTGCTCACCTCTTCGGAAATATTTATCTAAAATTGAGAGAAAAATCTGAGGAGTAGCAGAGATATATAGGCTATAGTTCCTTTTATTATTTCACTACTTAAATTTTTATTTTAAGAAAGAATTCAGGGTTGTTTTGTTTTAGTACATGGTACTTCAGTGTAAAGGGGAGCAACAGGTTTTTAAACATTAAAAAAAAAAAAGATTTTGAGCAGCAACCCATCCTAAATGTTAGGCCACCTTCACAGGTGCACACTTAAAGAACTCCTGCCTCTAAGAAGGGTCAATATCTCTACTGAGGATTTAAACAACGTGGGCTTCTTTGTTTAATTCTAAAATTCACTCTAACAATCTGGTCCACCTAGAAAAATTACCATCAGACAGGGGATGTGAATATGCACTGTCCATTCCTTAAGAACATGCACTGAACATGAAGAACAGAAGGAAGAATCAGATCAAGAATTGGAAGAAAACAGCACGATGCTGTGTGTAACTGCTCTTTTGTTAGAACAGTGTTAAATGATCATTCTCAAAACCATAATCCTAGGTTAAGTAACCTATCAAAACACAACTGACAGTCTATACTTTGGTATTCCTGAAGTCATATCTTATTTGAATTCCTTAACACCAACATTGCATTAATGACTTCACATCCAAAGCAATCTTCCTGAGGGTGAGATTGATTAACTGAAATTAAGTAAACCATAGAATGAGAATATTCACAGCCATGCAGTTCAAGTGCATTCACCTAATTTTTAAAAGGAAATACAGTTCAAGAAATACAAAAAAAACAAGTGTATTTCAAGCATTTTCTACTCATGCTCATTGTTTCCTATGTTTGGTTTGTACTTCAGTAATAAAGAAGAGTTGTGCACTATTTCCTGTTTCTCAATTAATAAAACTGAAACAGAAGACAACAAGTGATAGAAGACAAGGCCCACATACATTACAAATTATTCAGTCTGACAGCTCTTACCATATGAATAAAAAAAAGAGAGAAAAGCTATTGTAAAGTTATTTGCAGCACTTAATTTCTCCACAACCAAAATGTAACTGAATACAAAATGCTTCACTTTGTGAATAGCCAATGAAAATTACAACAATGCAAGTGTAAAAACATTCAAAATCTTGCACAGAAATTCTTATTCTTATTCTTATACTTTTACGTATAAAAACACACACATATGTGTGCAATTTCCTATGCTCTTGGAAAGGCAGTAGTACAGTAAAGCTTTTAAACTAAATTGTCTTACACAATTAACTTTCATAACAAAATTAAATAATCTGTATTGTACAAATAACTAAAACTAAATTAGACAATTTAGTTATCTTTAGTCAAAAGCAGAAACTTGCACAGTAGAAGGGAGTCTTCAAACACCTGCTGTGTTTGGAAAGCATAAAGTTACATGAAAAACAACAAAACAACTAACCTATTCTTCCAGAATCCAAGATGCATTACCAGCATGCTTATTTGCAATCCACTTTTGAAAACAAGTCTATGACTCGGCAATAATTTATTTAAAAGGCAGTTTTATTTTACCACCCCATATAAAAAGGGATCCTAATTAAGACAAGGCACAATGCAGAACTAGATTTATAATAGCATTGCAGAAATGTGTTTTTAAAGATATATTTATAGCAATTTTCCTTTTACCATTACACTGCAGGGCAGTTTTCTGTATTGAGTTGGAAATACTAGTGATTATATATTTTTACATTTTTTATCACTAGACTGTATACTGAAAATCTGGGAGAAAGCAAACACTAACACCCTTCCTTATTCTCCTCTACAAAAATACATTCTAAATACTGGCAAATGAGACATTCAGTTGGAGCCTGAAACTAAAACAAAAGTTGCTTTTTTGTTCTACTACAACATGCTAGTCATAAAACAGTTGCTTTTCACAATAAGAAGGGATTATATTTCAGTTTAGAAAACTATTCCAATAACAAAATCAAGAACCAATGTGCATCTGTAATGCAACTATCATATGCTTACACAAGAGACAACTTTGCAATATTTAATACCTCTATTCATTGTTAGACCACAAAGCTTTCATCTCCTGCTTTGGCACAGAACAAGACTACACTCAGTAATATATTTCAGAGAGAGAAAGTATATCCAAGTATTCACAGTGCAGAACAAAGTCAGAGAATAAACCCGAGTCTAACTGAAGCAGGTGCAACTATAAAGTAAATAGAGAAGCTACCCACCACAAAGTAGAGTTGCTGCCTATCCCCAAATGCAGTCTGAGATACAAATTGTCAGGGTGGTAAGAGTAAGACCTTTAAAACCTCATAAGGAAATCCCTGTGTAAGTCAGGGCTCCATGACACAGTCCTCCTCTGCTGCACCAACAATACTGTCTGTCAGAAAAACTGTCTGTCAAAGTACATGTGAAATACTTCATCCCTATTAAATTCACAACTATTATTGAAAGACATCTATAAAAATTTAACAAATCAGAGCTAGAACTCCATCCTAAACTTAGCATATCACTACACAGGACAACAGGGTTTAAGAAACTAATGATTTTTAGGAAGTACAAACACATGGCTATATAGAAACATTGCTGTATAATGTACAGATTCAGAATTCATTTGTTGGTTTTGTTCTTCTGGGGTTTTTCTGGTTGTTGCTCTCTTTGGTTTGATTTGGTTTCTAGTGATAGTTAGTGGCTCTTTATATACTATTAAAAAGGTAAGAAACTGTCTGCAATTCACATTACTCTAACCCTGGAAGCCATCCTCCTTGTTGGATGCTGTGGAGAGCCTCTTATTTAGTTAGTTTTTGATTGGAGGGTGCTGTTTAAGTGAGAGGATAAGCAGAAGACTATCTAACTTTCTTGTCTGAAGTTTCAAAGACATCCAACTCAGATACTTGAAAATTATGTATCTTCAAGTGGGGCAACTTACATTCAATTTAGCTTACTGGTAGAGAATTTTAAGAAATTGACTTGCTCAAAAGCTGAATATATGGGCTTTTAATAAAGTTGATAAAGCATTTAGACAACTTTAACTATCTCAAGTTCAACAGTAGTATAAATGAAAAATTTCTACACAGGAGATGATGCCTGGAATATGATAGAAACATGGCAAGCTGGAATACATTTTTATTACACTTTAAAAACCTAATTTGTAAGAAAGCACAGTAAGACAGGAAAGCGTGCAAAATAAATTTATTACTGCTCGTAAATTTCTAAAAGGGTAAGAAGCCAAAAACTTAGGTCATCTAGAAAGATTTTATAAACAGTATATTTTTATGGCAATATTTTTGTTTTGATATATTGGTAATTAATTTTGATTTGTTACATCTGGCAAATGTAATTAAAAACATTATTTTAAAAAACACCATTTTCTCATCAAATAGGAAGATACCATATTGCTCAGTGTATGTTACCCCACTCAAACTGCTGGATTTTTTTTTCCAACATTTGCAATATGCAAAATTCACATTAAAAAAAAATCCCAAACATTTTAAACCAAACCCACTGCACAAGATACTAGAACTAAAGCATTATATTAGCATGAAGATACCAGAACTAAAAGCATATAAACACTGCTTATCTAAAGTAAACAGTATGCTGCTCTTTTATCAAAATTTAAACTGTGGTGCCTTCAGCTTCTAATGGCTATATTTTACTTACCATAGGTTACCATTGATTTTGCTTCTTTATTTTGTAACTATACTGCACATACATCACAATATAGCTGAAAGCTTTGAGAGTTCTTGATCTTCTATTATTTCTATTAGCCACAAAAACTAAACTGAATTCTGTTCACTAAAACTAAGTTCAATATTCTATTACATTGTAAATTTGGATCATCAGTCTATCATTAGTAGATAAAACTGATCATGTTGGAGTTCAAGCTGAAGTAGCTCATGCTTCAAACACTGTGAAGATTTAATTATCACATATTATTAAACGTTATCTAAAATTGTTTCTTGCAACTGAAAGCTACTTATATCTTAATTGGTTTATGTAGCATTTAAATAACTTTCCAATTATAATGATTTGGTACCCATCTACAATATCCAACTGCTTGTTATTGACTTGAACAGTCATGGCAAAGCTCAAGTACCAAACCACCAATTGGTTATTTGAGACTGAATGCTCACACAACCCAGAAGATGCCATTCCTGCCTAGATTCAAGGGCATTGTCAATGTAGAATAGGAAAATTTAGAATACCTTTAACCATTAACAATACTTGTCAAGAAAAGCATGGAGCTCTATACATCTCCAGGTTACAAAGAGTGAGTAATTGCAAAGAATTAATCAGAGATGGGCTGTTAAGTGTATCAGCTGATGATTATACCTAAGATAATTATCTTTTCACAGAAGTTATTAAAGAAAAATAGAGTTGACCACTAAATACTGTATTACAACCCCCTGAAGGACAACTTTGTCAATATTATTTAATTTTGGAAATAAAAACAAAGCATTTTGAATGAGCCTTTTCATTTGCAAGCAACAATAATTGCTGATTTTGAATGAAAAAACATTCAGTATCTCAGAAAAAAATATACCTGTAAAACAGATTTTGTTTTGCAACACTGAACTGATTTTTAAGTTAAGAACAAAACTAAAATTTAACTACACAGGATTTTGAAGACACAGATATTGTATTAATTGACATACTCCAGTGTATAAAAGTGCTTATAAAAGTCCCCACAGAAGAGCTTCAAAACAACCTTTTTCAAGCGCTAGAGAGATATCATCAAAAGTGGCCTTTTGTTTAAAATAATTATTTTAACACAGCTTGAAATCATGCCAAAACTTCTCTTCCTGTGATATGTAAAATAAGTAACATATAAACACTTTGAAACAGGAAAAGATACTGCAGATGAGCTTTTATCACACCTACTGAGAGTTCAGTAGGAAAAAAATATTCACATGAAATCATATTGGAAACATTTCTTATTTAGACTATAAAGACACACAGAAGTTAATTGCACTGTGAAAGTTTGTCTAATAATTGTTACTATGTGGCTATCCAGTGAACCACATACCCAGCGTTTCACACTGTGAAGTATAAACACTGTCATTCTTCCAAAACAAGAAAATAGAAGAATTTCATTTTCTTGAGATAATGAAGCTTCACTGGAGAAAAGACATCCTCTGTTCTATGCAAGGAGTCACCAGTTTTAACAAATCAAATGCAAACTTTGTGCAAGTGATGCATACATGGACACCCCAGTTAAAGGACAAGAACATTTGCAAGTGGGAAGACTTAAAAACAACTATAAAATTCTCCAAGCCCCTGCTTGCACCTCTGAAGTCACACCACACACTAACATAGAGCATTTGTTAGAGCACATTTAAACCCATCGTTCTTGTTACTGCAACTTACTCAATCTAGGTACCAATAGATTGTTTTCACTAGGCAATGCAGAAGCCTAGCTTTTAACAAATGCAACTAGCCACAGGCATTTATCCTGATGACACAGCTCTCTAACCTGACTTTATACCATATAAAGAGGCAAACTGAAGGCCATTGGCCTGGTATCCAACCCTTTGGAAATGGTTTTAAGCTGCACATCTCTCTAGTAGTACCTTTCTCCCTGCAAGTGTCAAGCATTCAACCAAGTGTGGCAGACAAAATAAAGCCTCCTGAAAAAATTCCCACACAATTCACTCTTTGTAACTACATATCACAGACTCAAAACTAAAATAAACCAGACTTCACTTGTATAGACATATTTGGATTAAAAGAAGTGCAGCAAAGCTTCATTTTGTTTGCTTGTTTGGGTTTTTCCTTTCAGGAATTAAGCAAATGGTCCACAATAACTCAACAGAGAAGAGCTGCAAGTCTTGAAAGCATTTAAGATAGTAACAAACAAAAAGCCAATGGCACAAGTCTCAATATTTTAGTATTTAAAAACCACAGATAGTTTATTTTAAAACAAATAATCCTACATTACTTCCTTAGTTACTCCTGAAGCAGAAGGTATTTAGACTATTTTTGATAGCCTCAAGTGATAATTTCAATCTTGTTTTTATATGGTATTAAATGACTGCAGCAAGATCCAAGACAACAGTAACAACTACTGAGTAAAAAGTACTCTAGACAGTACAAGAGAACTTACAGGGAAGGGATAAGCACAAGTTTCATGGTTTATCCCAGATAAACCTAGATAAAGTTTTAAAATCAAGAGACAGAAATTCTATTTATTTATTTATCAAACTACCCCATCCTTGTTATATTAAAACAAGCTTGTTCCAACTCACATCTTCATTTCTGTAAATATCACAGCCAGTCAGGGAAATAATTTAGCTCAAAATATGTCGTGATTTAAACATCTAAATCAAATATTTTCCCTGAAAGGCCAAAGGTGGAAAGGTAAGATGGAGTTATATACCTAGATAAAAATGCTAACATTCAATTTTTCAAGTAATTTTCCAAAAATGAGATATAATGAATTTATTATTAAGGCCTTTAGTATTAAAATACATTTAAACATGGCTTTACTGCACTAGCTAATCACAGAGCTTCTAAACAGAGACCATTAACATACTGCTATCAAATCAAAATTATTTCTCAGAAATAATCACTGGCTAAGGCAAAGTGAAGTGTACGTTCAACATACCAAAAATTTAATAGACAAAAGCACAATGAGTCAGCCAAAGAAGGCAGGACCTGTGACAACCCCTGTCACCACTCCAGAATCTGCACAGAAAATACAGATTGCTTCAGAAGGACAGACAAGCAAGGGGCAGTGTGTGGGGAGGAAATGGAAAAGAGAGCTACTCTACAAAATCATCAGTACTGAATTTTCCTCTTCCTGCAGAGGAATTAGAAATTATCTTGCACAGGTCCTCTATATCTGTCCTGATCTATAAGTAAAGTAGCAGTTCTACTACCTTGGCTATAGGAAGATTTCATCACTGCCTTTATGCTTTGATTTTCTACATTTTCCTTCATCCATCTAACAAAACAGTAGCATTTAATCAACAACAGGGTAATAATACAATATTAATATTGCTAGAACAACTTTTGCATTTAATTCTCTGCCTCTAAAGAAAACAAATTATTTTCCTGTTTTAACCTGTGTTATGGTTTCTGAAAGTCTCCAGTGGAAGTCAATAGCAAGTTTCTTCAAATAGCTTTGCACCTATAGTCCATTCAATTTATAAATAAGCATACAGCATCTTCCCCTGAGGATTAAAACTTTTAACCTAACTTTTGAAGTGATCTGATACTATGCAGACAGTAAGAGGACTTTAGACCATTTAATTGCTAGACTGGTTTGGATACAATTCATTCTGCAGAATACTGTTCAGACTATATACATGATATATATGATATACATGATTTAACTAAAAATTTACTTTTAATAAAATGACTTCTCCTGCGTCATCTTAGTTTTGTAAATTAATTTTCAGAATGGATACTCTGATGCAATAATTGTGTCCTCATTGCCAAGTAAAATTATCAATCATCTTAAAAGTATGAACCAATAATAACATCCTAGGTTTTGCAATTACTGAAGACTTTTTAGAGATGTATCTAGAGAGAATTACAAACCATCTGTTGGGGATGAAAATTACACATGAACAAAAGCACAACCTGTGCCTTTGTACATACTAAATATGCATATTTTAACCAAAAACATAAAGCAAATGTGCAAGAAAACTTCATCTGATAATTTAAAGATTCATGATCCTCCTACATATGTGTATCATTTAAAAATGGGAAAAGAGGTAAAACAAAGATTTTTGCTCATATTCAAATATTAAAAATATGTGCAACTGATGCAAGTTCAATAGCAAATCAAAACTCTCAGTGCCTGAAGTGCTATGGAGTTTAACTCCTTAAAAGCGTCTTACAAATAATTCTCTAATCTTGGGATTTGATGAATAGTTTCCAGAAAAGGACTAAAATTTGGCAGTGTAAGAAGTCAGGGTAGCCAGTTCTTTCATGATCCCAGAAAACGTAGAAGAAGTTGGCAGGATCACCTCAGCTCCACTGTGCTCCTAAAAAATACAAAATAGCAGTGTCCACTGGATCATTGGGTCCTTAGCACTCCAGCACTACTTATGGAAAAGATTTTGTTGACGACCATTATGGTGCTTTAAAATATGGAGTAGGACAAATTTGTCAGTAGGCATGACCTCGCAGTTTTATGTTTTGTTCCCTAAATACCTATTAATTATAGGTAAAAAGTGCTTTCCATGATGACAAACAAATTAGGATCTTACCTCTGGGCATTATAACTTATACAGAAATATTAAGAAAAAAATAAATTTAATTTAAATTTTAAGAAATATGTGGAGACTGTATTCACCTATTTTTTTCCATTTTTATCTAATGAAATTACATTTTAATTATTAATCTTGCATATATAGTAGCAACACCTAACTGGAACTAAGGTTGGGAGCCTGCAACAGGCTCGTAAAACCTCCCCCATTATAATGCAGTCAGTAGTGTATATCCTTTGATGGTGGCAAATACAAGATTAATAAAAAAGCAAAGTACTGGCACTTCATTACCAGTATCTCTATGTGTTAAGTAACCAGGACTTCAAAACATCCATGGTAAACTGTCAGTGGAATTTGGAGATGACACCTGTAGAAGTCCTGCTGGACATGCAGTCTTACACCTGGAATTTCAGCTGGAACTTATCAGTGTTATACAAGTCAAAGATTTCATCAGTAAAATTTGGCTTAGAAAGGAGGCTCGGTAATAAAAATATAAAATCAAATAAAAATACAAGTGAATAATTCTAAACAGCAAAGTCAGAATATTTAACATTCTGTGCCTGCTCAGCTACTGTCATCAAAGCAACAAAAGTGCTTCTGTACGCAGAAGTAAAAAGATTCAATATACTTGTTATGTAATAGCAGTTTGCTCAGGAAGTCCATCAATATTTCATCTACTCAAAACTGGCCAAATTTTGTTGCATCATAAAGTGAATTTACTTAAGCTTGGACAGATTTTTAAACTAGTATTTAAAATCTGTAAAATTTATTAAAATAGATACATATTTTGCTATGCAACACAGTAATTGCTATATTAACAGCTCCTATTAAAAGCAAAAAAGTACAGGAAAAAAGTTAAAGGAAATACTGCCCTACTGAAGAAAACATATATATAATGTTATATCAAGTACAAGTACAAATTTAAAACAATTTAAAAGGCCCTAAGTGTTGTCCCTGAACAATAGTAAAAAGCAGGTAGATGTGCTAATCCAACCTTTTCCAAGTTCAACAACAGAGATACTAAAATGCCATGAATTTTTCAACATGCCAAGTGAGTTCCAGAACAGGCATATTATTTTTTTCACTTTCTTTTCCAGTACCTGTCAGAATGTAAATTAGAGGCTGCATAACTAATTCACAATACACTGTGCAACTTTTTTTATTAACTAAAACCTGGTGTATTAGCAGAAAAAAGGTTACACTGCATGGAAGAGCTTCTAAAATTTGTGAAGATCTTTGAACTTTGAAAGGAAAAAAAGCACAACTCCTAAGTCCTCAACAAAACAGAAGAAATTACTAATCATAAACCAAAAAGATTTAAAAATGAGATGATCATCCATTTTAAGTCCACTTGGTATGTAAAGTAATTGAGTTTGATTTTTCAACTTCCACAGGCATCAAACAGCATAAAATCTTCACCCCTTACTACACGAATAATTAACATGTCAAAAGAATGACTGTTCTACCCTATAAAATAATCAGGGCAGTTTAATAGCTTGAGTGGTGCTAAAGTAGGTACAAAACTCTAAGAATGCTCTTCTGCAATAACTTCTCAGGAAAAAAAAAATGTAACCAACATTTCAACTGAGCAAATAGTGAGTTTTAAATTAATGACAGAGAACTTTACAACATGGAGATTAATTATTAGACTTCCAAAGTTACTCAGCCTTTACTTTAAACAACTGATAGATAACTAGCTGAAAACTGACTGAATAACCCTCCCAGACTATTTTCAGCAACAATTAAAGGGCTCCAGGTTGCTCCTCATTCTCGGACCCAAGTATCACAGTCCTGGAAAATTGGGTCTAGGTGCCTCCTCTGCAACAGGGTGGGATCAGACAAGATGACCCTCACAGGTCCCTTCCAACCTCAATTACTCTGTGAAGTAAAAACTTCTTGACTGTGTTATACTGACCCGCCATATATATATATATATATGTATAAAACAACTGAGGGTGGGAGATGACTTATCAATACAACCTTTATATGGCACCATTACTCACAACATATTTTATAACTGGTGTATTGAGGGTTAATAATCAAGGAAAAACACCACATATCTCCAAGACATTTCCTGTATCTGTGAAATAGTCTAAAAACTCTGCTCTAATCAACATATGATCATAGAAATCCAGTGGATAAAATCTGCCAGTAGGATAGCTTGTCTGTGACAGAAAAAAAAAAGAAAATGTTTTGTTGTCATGCTAGAAAATTATCCAGTGATTGACTACCAAAATGTTTCAGGGGAATAAAAAAAACCTAAACCAAAAAGAAAACAAACAACAACAACAAAAAAAAAAAACCAATACCAAAAAAACCCTAAAAAGAACACCAAAAAAACCACCAAGCCTCAACCTTTCCACTATAAATACAAATTCTTTTAGGATAATTCCTTACATTTTCATTATAATTTAGGGCTCACTGTGCCTAAAATCAAATTACTGTATAGTAGATACAAGCCTTCTCTTCTCCTGCATTAATGGCAATGCAAGGAGGGAGGCAAAGATATATAAGAGATTATCTTAAGTGTTTTACTACACTACATAAAGATGATTAAATTCACCACAGCTCTAAACATGTTAAGACAAATACGTATAGACCAAATAAAAATGAGAAAAGTTAAGGCTGATAACTTTGAATAGATTTTCAGTTTTTTTATATACTGTTTGATTGTGCTAAGACTTATTAATAGGTATATAGAAGGTTCTTTGTTAAATAATTTTAAAACAGAAACATAAAAGTACTTGAAAGAAAAAATTTAAGTAACATTCTGACTTTTGGCCACCCAGAAAAGAGCTGTTTTCCCATTCTGGCTCATTCTAAAAAGTATAACCTAAGAGAAAACAAATGAGTTAAAATTATTTAGTGTCAGTGCCATTTCTAACCTGCAAATCAAACATGCTGCTAACGGTTCAAATCTAGCACACAGGCACTGCCAGATATAAATCTAGCTGCGTAACCAGCTACACTTGCTTTTAACACATACAGGCGGCATTTCCAGTTGCTAGGATATTATGTAGTATATTAAGTTACATGTAAACATCCTCACAGAGTTGATATACAGAGCTTGTCATAACATTCAGGGAGAGTAAATGCTCTGAACATGTTCAGAAAATAATTCTGTGTACGAGTTTGATTTATTCAATATCCACTTTTAGAACCTCCAAACGTGAAAGAAAAAAAAAAAAAACAACAAACAAACCACCAAACCAAACAACAAAACCAATCTGTGTTTAAAATAAAGCATTAGATAAGAGAGCCTCCTATTTAGGCAGACAGTGATTTTCCTTTGACTTCCCTCTGTTGATGACTGTCCTTTGTATGACTTTTCCCTGAAGATGTAACACAGATACAAATCTGTCACCACAATTAAATCAAACTGATCACCTGACTTTCTACTGAAGACCAGTACAGATTATTTTCAATTCATCTCATCCATTTCTGAAAACATACAGTTTTTCAGAGAAATATCTAAGTTTCCTTACATAGGTAAGATATATTTGGACTCCCCTCATACACAAGACTCAAACCCTATGAGATTATTTCTTCATTTTTTAATTTTTTTTAGGGCTTTAGAATTATGAGATTAAGTCCTATTTTACCACCTCCTCAATTGACCAAGACTCCCAAATGATGTTCTAATTACTAGAAATAAAAACATATGTGTTTCTCTATAACCTGTATTAGAAACAGCAAGAAGGCTCTGAAAATTTCCATGAAGCAGCATTGAGATTGGCTGATTATTTAGCCTCAATCCACTCATTTTGCTTAAACTCTACAAATGGAAGTAGCATATCCAGAGAAACCTGAGACACTCAGTGATGCACTTGAGCTCCTAAACCAACCATCTATCTAGGCATATCTCAGTTTCACTTAAGGCTCAGACCAGATGCTCACTCAAATTAGTCCATTTTCCACCCTCATGGAACAAATTCCCTTGAAGGCCAAATGGGACTATGACCAACGCAATCAGGTTTCCCAATGCACATAATCAAGTAACCAAAACCCCAGAATGTTTTCTGAGTTGTACATTTTACACAAAGCTGTATCACTCACATGCTAACATACTCCACTATAATATAAAGTCCTAAAAGCAGGATAGTACGTATCAAGCTGCTTAAATCCTGGTTATAAAGAGTTGAGAATACTTTCTAGAAATTGACAAATACCATTTGACCCTTCTGATGCAAGTGTCTAGCCAATACACTACAACAGTAATGCTGAAGAACTATTATGTTCTCAGCCATTAAACAGCATCTACACAACCTCTTAATTCGATAGCTGCACTTAACCTTACCAATATACAAAAGTAGCAACATATATGAAAGTAGCTAATATAGTCTACATTAGATGAAATTTGTTCACAAACTGAATTTCTATTTTACTTTTACCTGGATTTACACTACAGTGTAAAAAAAAACAAACCTGACACATAAAACTACATAAAAAACCAAACATGTGAGTCCTCATTGTTCAGTGTGAATATAATCTCCCAAAACAGTTACAGTCCAGCAATTAAATTGATTAAATATGTAGCTTTCTTGAACTTCATAAGAAAAGACAGGACATGTCTACCACAGGGTGACAACAAATCCATGCATGGATTCTATATTTAGAAGACAACATCTCAATTATTCAAGGGGTAAGCAACTTACCTGTGTGATGTAATGACAGAGTATGAAGAGTGTTTAAAATGTTACTAAAAAGCTGGTTTTCAAGTGAGAGGAAGAGAAATAACAGCTTACCTGAAAAGTGAAAAATATACAAATGCAGGTAGAGTCAAAGGAAATAACCCTTGCGCAAGTCTAGCAGTAAAGGAAACAAAAATCCAGAAACCCAACCCCACATACTTAGCTAGATATGCTTTTATATGCCCACTTCCATAACTGATTTCTTATTGAACTTCATTCAGTAATTTCAGCTGAAAACTAAATTATATTGGACTAGAAACTTCATAAAATTTAGAAAAATGTGCTTTAGTATGGCTATAGCCATTGAAGGAAAGCAATTATTGTTTATACTAATATGTATTGTGTTGATAGTCACTTAAACTTTGATCAAATATCCATTCTAATTATATTAGCACCATTACATTGCATTCACACATTAAAATCCTAGTTTGATACATTTTCATTCACGTGCACTCACACGAAAAAGAATATCCAAAAGTAAGTATAACATCTTTTTTATTTTTTTTACAGAGAATGCAGTTTTTATATTAAAGATATTTACCTTTCTTTAATGGATTGTTTTTCAAAAAACATTGTGACATAATAATAAATGTATCTTTATTTTAGTAATTCTTTAAATGAAGGTCAAGACAAATAATCTGTTCAATTGTTATTCCAACTCCAACACTCATTCATACAAGTTCATGAACAATACAGTACTTCCTTTGTTCTAAACGTCTATATAATACTTCATGAATACACTGTATTATCACCTAATTTAAAAATAAGAAGACTCTCTAACACATTTAATCAGGGGCAGTATGATACAAATTGCCATAGCTTTACACCTTCTCATACTTATTTATGTTGAACTCTTGATTAGCCCAAAAAGAACAGTCATACAAATCATAAACAAATTAAAAGGTAAGGGAATCCAAAAGAGATTCTAAAAGTTACATGATATTTACTCCAAGGAGAGTTTCTGATAAGGAAGTGAAAAGATGTCAAGTTCTAATTTATCAAGCCTTCCCACTTTTGGTTCAAACAGGCAAGAGCTACAGTCCTAAAGCATCAAATACAACATAATGGTCTTACAACTGACTTGAACACTATAATATCTGGTACAAGTCTCTACACAATAAAGAAAAAAGCTACTACTGTTTTCCACAACATGTATATCAGTCGCTAATCCAAAAAAAAAAAAAAAACCCAAGGTATTTGTCTTGCCTACCTCCTATTTTTCAGTGAAATAAAACAATTATGAAGAAAATTTCAATATTCTGTCTGCAGAACCACTTATCTATCAATAAGGCATAAAAGATCCTGATGGGGTTTTTTTGTTCTACCTCTTAAAAATATTGTCAGACTTAAGACATGGTAGTGGGAAAAAAAAACCTCAAAACATTTCCACAGAATAAGAGCTTTGATTTTAGGTACTCAAATGAAGGCAGATGGTTACCCAGGAGCTTATAGAATGCTAGAGCAGGGCTCTCAAAGTTATTACCATCACCATCAGCACTAAGAGGAACAGTCTTTAGGATATAAATATTGCGGAAGCCACTTTTCTTGCAGGGATATGGATCATGGCATGAAAAGTTTCTAAAATAATCTAAAAATCAAAAGCATGATTCCTTAGTTCATTAAAAAAAAAAAAAAAAAAAGAGAGAAAACAAACCAGGTTTCTTTAGCCCGGCATGCTATATTTTCTGACCCACTACTCCTCAGGATTAAGTTTACCAGCAAACCATTTTCTGATAGAACATCTTGCCTGATTTGTTACAAAGTTGAAAGTTATGGACCGCCAAAGAAAGTAAATTGCAAAAATGTTTCTCTTCAAAAACCCATTCATTTTATTCTTCCTACTGAAACAGAGCAGGCAAGAGGGAAAGTAACAGTCAAAGTATGTTCAAGGGTGGGGAGGCAGGAGTTGGGGAAAGAAAAAAGGGAAGACCCAGTTCCTTAAGTGTCTGATTTGACTTCTTAAGACCTATTTTACATAAGTGTTTAGCATTTATAATTTAAAACTGTTAATGAAAGCTATGGTTTGAATATATTTGTGTTACATGATACTAAATACAAAATACTTTAAAAAATGGTTTTGCAAATAACACGGACATCACACTGAAAATTAACAGATACTTTTGATGTGAATCCCTCTGTGCCTAATTTTTCTATCTATTAAAAGATAATATTAATGCTTCAACCCTACCGAGTGATTCAAATAGTGTTTGTAGCTCAAATACTCCATTAGGACTAAGAGGAGATTAATAATCCTGTTTTCAAGCACAAAAATGACATACAGTAACATGAAGTCAGTGATTCATGCAGCTGCTTGCTTACAAGTGATGAAACAGTATACATTGACTAGGTGATCATCAGATGACCAAAGATCATTCTTTACGTGAAGATGCTGGAATCCTGTGTTTATAGCAGTACATGTTCATCCATTCAATGTATTTTTCATTATGATTTTATGAAGGCAGTCGTATTGACATTTCCTAATTTCAAAGTTCTGTTTATGCAGCTTTTCTAGACACTTATTTTCTCTTTTTATCTTTCTTTAAGACAGAAACATATGTAACATTAGTAGAATTCTGTGCACAGGCATCAATCCAAAAAATATAAATGTGATAAGTTGGGACTCAAGTTATGCAATAAAGAACTCACTGCTTTCAATGAACAATGAGAAATTGTGTTTCCTTATAAGAAGTGAAAATTTATTTCTACTCTATTTCTAGAAAATAACTTTTTAGAAGTTTGGTTTGCATTTTTAAGCATAAAAATAAATTTTCACTTTCACAGTAAATTCTGAGCTCTGTTCTTTTCAATATATCCAGACTACAGTAAATATTCTGGTAATAGTCTCAAAAAATAAAATTATTCATCAGATTTTCATATGTATCTTCCAGTGAATGTTGTGTGCTGCACTAGCTCCTGACAGGATAAAAAAAGAATTACTGACATTAAGTTTGCCTGGTATGTGGCAGATTTCATTTACAATGACTTAAATAACCTACAAGCAGCACAATGTGTTTCACTTGAGATGTATTTTTTGTCATATAAATTTATCAAAGCATTTAGATTTTGCTAACATATTCTGATTTTCACAGAGATTCTTTCACATACAACCCATTCAATCCTCCTGCTTGATCCTGCAGGAAAGACATCATGCTAAATTTAGGTTATTACAATCATTTCTATGGTAACAGATGGATGTGAAACACAGGATTATGACTTCACTGCACGACTCTGCAGAAAGAAGTCGCATGGTGGAGGAAGAAAGATCATATTCAAAATATCTGCAGCTGTAGCAGGGAAGCACACACAGTCACTGAGAAATTGAACTGTCCTTTTTTCAGAAATATTTAATTTTTTTTTCAATATCACAATAGGTAAATCTTCCTCTAACAAATGCCTTCATCGTTGACATTCTCCATGAGCATTTTCTTTAAACAAGCATCTCTATTCTGGCATAATTAAGAGAAAAGAATGCTTAAAAAATATAGGTTACATGCAATATTATAAATAGAGTAGAATCTCTTTCGAACCTCTAGAGGTTAAAATGCAGAAAACCTAAAAATATGAAAGTCTAATAGAAATGCATTCCATATAAAAAGAAGGGCTAAAAGGGAGAATATATTTCAGCTAACATAAACCTTGAGAAGCAGGGGTTTTTAGTTTTTTCTTGTTTTTTGCAGGTTATATTCTATGATGTATACAATGGCTACATGCTAGACATGCACATCAACTGAAATTTAACTAAGGACTAGAGAAACCACTGAATTAATACAGCATGTTATTGCTATTTTCTCTAGGATTTAATCTTAAAATCCAAACAAGTTAGTTTATAGACACCAGAATATGGATGGTTTTGGTATATATTGTTATAAGCAATATTTACTACAAAAAGTAATCCTCAAGCACAGAGACTAAAAACAGCTACTCATAGAACCTGCCTTAAAAATACTATAGGTCTAAACAAAATTACTTATCAGATGGTGTCTGAAATATCTTCTATATTTAATCAGGATCCTTAATGATTCAGCAATGAAAAGCTATTGTAAAAGGCAGAACTATATTTAGCACTTCTGGGTTAGCTGGACACAGATTACCTAAATACAGAGCAAGCATGAACAACCCTATGTCTAATCATGGTTCCTAAGTCAAATAATGAATACTGTGATAACATACTCAAAGCAGGAATTTGGCTATAAATGTTATGCTATTTAAAATTAGTAAATGCAATAGATGTTAAAGTGATTTTTATTTCTATCTTGCAGGAACAAGATATTTACAATCAAATAGAAATGTAATTTTTCTTCTCCGATTTCAGTTTGCTTGAAGGTCCAGATAAAATTTAATCTCAAAAAAATTATTCTTTAATAAACATGAGGATATATATTGAAGTATTTTATCAGCATCAAAAATAATACCACTGGATGCTGAAGCTGAATATGGCTCAAGAAATCTTACTGGCATTTGAGATGCTTAGGAACTACTAAAGTGATGATTAAAGTCAACATTGAAGATTTTGCTTCACTGAAACACTTTAAGGGTTTTTTTCTCTCAACTGGCAAACAGTTGAAAATTTTCACAAAACACAGGAGATCATAAAAAAAATTAAACATATCTTTAAAAACCCTTCTGGTGGTTGAAATGAGCAAACAGGTCAGAAGGGACCAGAAAGGGCACACCACAGTCTCATAAACCTCATTTGCCCAAGGAAAGTAGGCTTAACAAACAGCAACCAAACCCAAAAAAAACCTTACTAAGAGCAGAAGGGAAATGTCTGACACAATTCTCCAAATTAGAAATTCAGGTCTTGGCTATCCCAGTATTCTCATAGGATTCTATGAAAGACCGCAACACTAATAAAATTAGGACAGGAATGACCAAATAAAAACTGATATGGAAAACTTTTTTCTTTTTAATTCAGACCACTAGACCATTTAAAACTTTGTTCTTTTTTTAATTTGCAATTAACCTAAATACATTTTAAATACTCCTTACCCCTATGGGAGGAAAAGTTCTCTTTGTAAAAGATGTTACAGCATAAACCATTCATTTAAGAACTTAGAAAGAACACAAATCACAATTTTTCCCTTTTAAGAACTTTCTGAAAACTTATATTAAAAAATATCTATATATTAAATGTTTGAAAATATCAAAGTTATTAAAAAGAAACATGTTGTGTGTTTTGGGAATAGGGCATGAGGTGAAGAGGGAGAAGGTTGCTGCTTTCTTACACACGGGTACACCACATTCCCCTCCAACACCCCCTTCTGCTCATTCTCAGAGCAGGATTTCCCTTTGTAAATTCTGATAATCCTTGACAAATGGTTTGAAGCAAACAGCTCAAGTGAGGATACACACTACAGGTAGTAAACTAATGGTCTGACAAAATTACTCCTATTTTCCTGGCCATAAAGCTGAGTCAACCATCATGGAAACTGCGATGTAACTCAGAACTGAAACAGCAACATTTGGCCAAATGTTAGTATCTTTAGTATCTGCAACTGTACTACTTCATTAAAAACACATTTCAAATCTAAAAACATCAGCTGTTTTCATAAAGAGACTCCAAGTACAATTAATCAACAATGGAATGCAATGATCATAACCAAACTGTGTCAACATTTCCAAATCAAATCCATTCAAACTTGCAATGTTAGGAAGTTCAACAAGCCTTCTGAACGAACAACCCACAAAAAGCCACCAGGATGGGTAACCAGTTGGGCATTTTATTGTAATGAATAAAGGGATCCAGGGGACTTTGCAGGAGGGAACTTGTCATCCATGAGCTTCTCTTCTGGGGTGGCAAATGACCAGGTCTTGCAAGACAGTTAATGACTTGGGCTTATCTGACCCAGGGCTTTGCCATTTTTTATATAGCTCTGGCAGTACACAGACCACCCACTATCTGGCCACCTATAAGACATTTGACACACTAGAAAGCATTAAATTATCTGCAAAGGAAAAATTAAGAAGCTGTTGCTAGTAAAGCACAACTGCTTGGAGCCAAAAGAATTTTAATTTTTGAATAGGAACAAACTAATGAACAGTGAAATTAAAAGAATATTTAATGTTTGGGGATTTTCCAGTATTATTTAGAGTGTCTTAATAAGCAAGGAGCTGTCCTTACAAATACATACATGATCTGAAAGGCAGGTCAAGGACACCGCATCGGCACAGGGCCAGGATACAGAAGGTGCTAAAAAGAGCAGACCAGTGGATCTGATGACCAGAGTAAGAGACCTCTGCAATTCAGTATAACAGAATCATCTTCACTGGGTGGCTAAGTTTGAATTAGTACACATGGTAAAAGCTATCTACCAAAGCAAATAATAAACTTCTGTGCAGAGAAATAGGCAAAAATATTTAATATAAAACCAAGTAAGAGTTGAAATCTATTCAAATCCCTACCTCTGTGTTTCCTTTTTGGGTGCATCACAACAATCTATCACAGACAAAACACTAAAAATGTCTTTTGCATTTACAAACAAATACTGATTATAACTGTTGAAATTCTACAAAGAGCTAAGAAGAATGTTCCAATATGTACCAAAAAGTACTGTTTAGAGAGGGTATATTTTTTTCCCAAGGCATGCATGCTTTTTCCTGTTATCTCCTCATTCCATACACATATATATGTATGGATGTATATATATATATTTGGGGGTTTTTTAAACAACAACTTGCTATAATGATGATTTAGCATTTAGAGAATTTTTGAGTATTTCATTTGGTAAACCACACAATTGTGATGAGAAAAATTTTTCTTGACTCATTAATTATAATAGTGCACCATCATCTAGCTGTCAGCCTAGGAAAACAGAGATGTCTCAATACATTCCACTGAATGTGAAGAAAGGGACCAAGGCAGAGAAAGGATAACAAAATTCTTGGATTTTACTAGAAAAATAAGATGTCATCTAAAAAAAACATTATTTCACCAAATTTAAGTATAACTCCAATTTACATCCCTGGAAATAATACACTTGAGAAACTAATTTTTTTATGCATTTTGTTAGATGTTACATTAAACTGAAAGTGGAAATAAGGTATTTCCTGAGCTAGCCTTCTTAAATTTATTACCTTTTTACCTTTCAGTAGTAATGGTTATACAAAAAAAGATCTATGGGGTTCAGGTTTAAAAAAAAAAAAAGTTCTCAAACAGCTAAACCCTACTATTTAACAGATTGGGATTTAAATTACTGAGGATTCATTTTTTTTAAATAACCATATTTAAACTCCTGAATAAAGTATGCTGGTCAAAAGAGCCATTTTTATTTTAAGGACATAGTAAAACATGAATAGCATTATACAAGTCATGGGGCTAGAGAGAAGACCAAGAAACCCAAAGCTAAAAGCTTTTCATTTTTGTGGTTCCAAAAGACTGCTATTGAAAAATGAACATATCCAGTTAACCAAAAATACAGATATCTTAAAACCACAGGTATTTACAGAAAACACATTTTAAGCCACATATTAAATGTTATTTCCCTAGGAAACTGTAAATTATAGTTAGTGGTACATTTAAATTTTAAAAGAAAACCAAATGCACACAAACAAGTCTATCTCTATGATCTCAGGAAGCCACAACTACCACAACCATTTTTCATCTGCTATTAAAGATAGTCTCCCTAGTATAAGAGATTTGTTTCACACACAAGACAGATTTGTTTTGTCACATTACAACAAACAATGTGGGAAAAAACTCAATGTGGCACTTTTCTGCACAAGAGAAAACAAACAAACTAAAAACCCCAACACTTCAAGGGAACCAAAGCATACATTTGTTTTCAATTTAATTCGAAGCATCAGAATAAAAGCTCGTAAATTTACAAGTAGTGGGGTTCTTCAAAAAAAAAGCTACAAAACTCAAGCAACTACTCTCCAAATTTGTAGAATCATCAAGTTTTCTA
Organism: Agelaius tricolor; assembly: GCF_023055355.1. Lineage (NCBI taxonomy): Eukaryota > Metazoa > Chordata > Aves > Passeriformes > Icteridae > Agelaius > Agelaius tricolor. The sequence continues at coordinate 28,887,551 of NW_027269265.1, read as the reverse complement.
CAAATCATTCGATCATTTTACTAAAAATTAACAATAATATTGATGGGTTTCATTTATAATTAAGACAGCCTAACACTCAATAAGATTTATAAATAATAGTGCCACTGTCTTCACTTAGTTTTCAGTTTGCCAAAGCATTTGGATCTCTCCCTTCAGCTGGTTTGTTTTCTACTTCTTCAGAGTTTCAGCAAGTGAATCAATGACTTCCAACAGAACTATGAAAAAATATGTATTTTCCTCATATTAAGTATGTCTTAAATACTTCTTTAGAGAATCTGTACATACAAGGGTGAGAGCTATGCTTTTCACCAGCCCTCCCCCACCACATCTGCTTCCAAAATCAAAAGTAGTGAAATCAGAATTATCTGAGCAACTGAAATTAGTCAATCACAGGAATCAAAAGAAAAATTGGCATGAAGAAGCCACAGAATAGTGTGTGGGTACTGTGTTCCCACACACTATTCTGATTGACACTTTCTTGTACTTACTGAGTTGGAACCTTAGGTCATGTTTTTAAACGTTTGTCATATCTTTTCCTTCCATTCTTTTTCCTGGTAACTGAAGTGATAGCTACCAAAACCCAAGAGACAATGCAACTTGTACACGACTCATTTCAGAGTGGAAGAACTAGACAACATAATCTGACTTTGTGAAGAGCCCTGGTAAGGGAACATGACTAACTTTGGTGCCTTAGGGGCCGTAAGGAAGAATTTCCTCATTCAGAAATGAACATCAACTGTGAAAAACTAAATGCCTGAGAATGCTCTGGTACAATGCTAACAAATTCAGTTCAGGTTAACTTTTCACAGAGGATCACTTCAGGCACTATTTAAAAGTATCCAGGTTTAAACAAAAGCAGTTTAACTGTCAAGCATCAAGTCAAGCAAATACACTCATGAACAATGTATGGAACTACAAAAGAAAAGCACATATCCTGAAAGAAGTAATTCTGTGCAAGTTCAAACCAGATATCCAAATTTTATATAAAATTCAGCTACAGTTCTCCCATCATTTCCTCCTCCCCCCCAAAAAACCTAGGAAAAGCACATCTCACACCTGCAGGATGCTGAAATAAATAATTATTTCCATTTTTGAGTACCCCCTGTGAAAATGAGAATCAGAAGAAGAATCACAAGCAATTAGCAGCATCCTATTCTGCTTAGGCTTTCTTAAATTATGAGTAACTAAAAAGTAGTGCAGCACAATGCTAACAAAACAAGATATTAACTCTACCCATTCAGTAAGTATGCATAATCATGAATGACTTACAAGTCGTTAAGTAAATACTACCAAAAGCATCACAAATAAATAGTTTTCTTCATTTTTCCTTCACTGTTAATGGTGCCATTCCTCCATTATTAGAAACTACAAGTTGAAAAGTGACAATTACTATAAAACAAAAATTCTACAATACAAAACTGAAAATTACCTCCATTCAACTTACGGAAAAAGTCTCTGAAAAGCAGTAATTAATAACGGATCAGATGAGAATTTAGTGAAAACACACATTTTTAGTTGGCAAGATTACACATCATTAAAAATAATCCTCATTAACACTACAAATTTTCTGTGCTTTGTTTCTTTTATTGCTAACTTTTGAGTCTAGTCTGAGACACAGATAACTAAAACAGAACCAGCAACAAAAGGAATAGTATCTTGTACTTCAACTTTGTTCTCCTTGGAACAAAGATTTCATTTTGTCTTGTAATGAAAAGTGATCGTGAAAACCAAGCATTTTTTTAAATTATTGTCCCTGTTTCAAGAAGAAAGAAATTAAAAATTCAGAACTTAAAGTAATATTAGTGTGCTTTTAATTAGAAGGGAAGAAAGTTCTGCATGTAAGAGACAATATGCTTCATGCAATCTCATTTGGGTGAGTTTAGACCTACTCTTGAAAATGAAAAAATATATCAAGCATTTTTAAATACATAGGATAGGGCTCTTTGATTTGCATTTGCATTTATTTGAGGCATTACTATTATTGTATTTATTTTTGGTTTATTTTATTTTAAAGGAGTTACTGAACATTTTATGGATTCCAAACTGGTCTTCAAGCTGTCCGTTTATTTTAGGATTTGACTACCAGAAAAGTAACAGCAAGTACTCTCCTCTACCATATTTAATCAAGGTCAGTGTGGAAACACAAACATGCTGCATTCATGTGATTTGAAAAAAAAAAAAAAACACAACTCAATGATATTTTCTTCCCTTTCAGTCTGCTAGTAACACTGATCTGAAACACTGTTACTGTCTGGCATTCAAGAAGAATAAAACAGGTATGAGGTAAATGCTTTTTCTTTCTTACTTAATCAACAGAAGACCTGAGCCTGTACAGTTAATCATCTGTTTCATTATTACACCTGTCTTTTGGAATATCTAAAACATCTTCAGCCATAATTGGACCTCCATTAAATTGTATGCAGAACACTCATTATGTTGCACTTTTTCTGATTCCCAAATGCACTTGGGTGAAATGTTTTAATAAAAATAAGAATGCAGGAAGCACCATATTGAGTAAAAAACATACTATTATGAAATAAAAAAAGTCACCATTCCAGAAAGATGCTCCAGTGTTCAGCTGCTCACATAGTAACAGAATGTTTATCACACTGCACACACTACTACCACTGCGACCTTCCGTGACCATGGTAATGGGGATTGTTGTGCAATATGGCTCCTCCCCTTCCACATCCAAATGTTTTACCAAATGGAAAGTGAAGAAAGGGGGGAAATAGGAAAAGTATGGGGACAAACTGAAGACAAGAAAGCCTCCTAGTACCCAAAATTTACTACTGCATATGAAAACATATTACACAATGATAACTCAGTGGAAGTTGCAATAAATGCGTGATAAGGAGGAAAAGTTTCTATATTCCTGCCTTTTTTTTCAAAATATCTAATTTTTAATCCCACACTGCAAGGAAATGGACTGTTGTCAGAAACAGGTGCTCATAACATTTTCAATTCTGCTATCTGACCAAGGCAAATTTATAAATACCTTCATATCATCAACAGAAATAACAGACTTCTGGTGAGTTTGGTGAGTTCACATTAACACAAAGCTATCATGAGAATCAGAAGGCTACAGGCACTACAGTTCTCTAGAACATGTTTAATAATATATGCCTGCAATAGGTTCCTTAAGTTTTTTTTCCTAAGTAATTTAAGTGAGGAATCTTGGCAGCAGGTAACCTGGTTGAATTTGATTTTGATAATTAGCTGCTTAATTGCATTCAATTTTTTGTACAAATGTTCACAGCTTTTTCAGGAGATTTACTTTGTAAGTACAAAATTAAAAGTGTCTGGGATTTCCTAAACCCATGAGATCTGAATGTTTAGAACTTGTTTGGGTTTAATCTGTGTCAATAGAATAATATGCTTTACAGGGAAAAACAACAATCAGCATGCCCCTTAACACACACAGAAAAAAAAAGCAGACATCTACAGCAACCTAGACATGCTATATAGAATTATGCCTTATATAAAGTAGCTTTAAAAAGAAATAGATTTAAACACTTCAAGATTTGATATATCAGAAAAGAAGTCAGATGATTTACCTATGACAACAAATTACCAAGTACAAAATTTTCAAATGGTGCATCTCTACTTAAAAATCACACACAAAAAACACAAACCAAAAGGAAATTCAACCTACCTCCTGCATTTTACAACACATAGCTAGGGTGGGGGAAATATATTAGCAAGTCTTTTGGACCTTATAAAATCAGGTTTCACTTATGTTTTACCACAGCTACCTAAGAATTTTCAAACATGCTATAAAGCCTATAATCTTTTTTTCCTTTACGTTTGGAGACAGTATAGATCAAAATATTTTAAAATTTATATATACACACACGAGGAATTTCTCCTCTTTTTCCTTTTTTAAATCACAAAGTAGACAAAATAAAGAAAATGAGCTATTAGGATATAACTCTTGAGTGAGATACCACTTCTCTTATTTCCACTAATTCAATCAAGGATGATAACCACAAGAAGCCTCAATGGATAACACCAAAGTCAGAAAAAATGACTATGACAACTATTATTCTACAGTTTGACCACCTTTCTCCTCCACTTTGTATTTGACTAAAACAAACTCTTCCTTTCCTTGGGTTTCATTAAGGTACACAAAATTCTGGTTTAGAGGACATGACTCTGCCAATGAACATATATGATTACATCTTTGATGGAGCTATAAAAATAGATGTTGTCTTTGTACATATTATTCCAATTTTTAAAATTTTAATTGAATTTAGCTCAGTATAGTCCTTCCAATTTGATGCTACTTCATTTAGAACACCCATCAGACATTATTGTTCCAAGTATTGTGAGATTTGGAACAAAAAAAATGAAGTGCATAAACAGGAATGTCGTACAAATGGCTATCAGGAATGTTTGTCCACTCTCCCTTTTCTTAGTTACTTAAAAATAATAATAGTCTCTTACCAAACAGCAAAGAGAGGTCACTCCCAATCATCTTGAAGTATTATTCGAAATGCCCTTTTAAATGATTCTTTATTTATCTTTGTTTGTAACTTTTACAGTACTTTAGTCTTCCAGTTTACACTTGCATGAAGTTATGTACATTATAATACGGGATATTAAAAAATATTAGAAAAGTAGTACATACTGATAAATGTTCTTGCACTGCAATACCAGAATCCTTACAGCTAATAGTCTGGGGTTTAGTCACATCAAATTTATACCAGTAATGTTTGAAATAATTACTAAATTTTCAAACACCCTGAATGTGACAGATGGTCAAATTTAATTTACAACTGTTCATATCTACACATGAAAGAATACAGTAACTTCAACCACTGAACTCAAAGCTGTCTTTTAAAACAATAATGGAGAACACCAATATAAACCAAATGCAGTACTGGTACTGAAGCATAAGTACCACAATACCAAGATCAAACAGCATCCCCCCTAGTAGCATAACACATGAATATGAAGACAGTGCTTATGACAAGTAGATAATCTATCAGTGCCACTTCTAAGTTGGAATGAGGTCCTTTCATATTTTCACAGAAGAATTTTTTTTTACTAACAAAGAACATGGAGATTTGCTATACTTTTTTTATACATCAGTTTTGCCTTAGCTTTTCAAAGGCCATTTTCCCATGTATACTGTAAAAAGGCACCATTGTTCTTCATTTCTTCCCGAGCCACCTTAAGTAATAACCAAAGGTAAAGTAAAATTTTAGAATAAAATAATAAAATTATTCCACTTAATCTGCAAACTTCTCTTCTTTTTTTATCTATATAACCTTACAGATACCCCAAGAAACATATTTGCAATATATAATTCCTTGCTTATTTGAATATTCAGGGCCTAACTGAAGTTCTTCACATTCTGAGCTAAATGACATGAGTTTTTCCTCTATTTATGAAACTTTCTCCTTGCTCATAAGTAAAGAGTTCTTCATGACCAACTACACAAAATACTTAAATTAAGAAAGTTTTTTTTTCTGAAACAGATGCTTTAGATTTTCAAATTCAGAAGCACTCTTCATTTGTAATTGAATTATTTTTCACAAGGTGGAAAGTCCTTGAGAACTTGCAGGAGATAAGGGAGAAGGCAAGAGGAAAACATAAAAATATAGATACTACTTCTCCATCTACTTCTGTAGATGCTTAGAATACAGATACTTCTCTATTACAAAAAGTACTGTAGCTCCTTGTAGGACACAATTGAATATAAGATTACATTTTAGAAATCAATCCAGTATAGCACTTGCATGAAAAATAAAGTTCACAGACCACTGAACAAATTCACACAAACAGAAGAAAGAAAACTAGAGCACAAGATGCCCACCAAGTGACGTGAACCTCTCCACTTTGACTAGCAGCTTTATTCTAGGAAGTAAAATGCTGGTGTGTTTGAATGATGAAGAAAAACAGGTAAAACAAAGGATAAATAGAGTGTGTTAATTTGGTAAGATTTCTAGAAAAACAATACAGTTACAAAATTCAAAGGTAGTTCTCCTCCACATCAATCATCAATGAAAAAAATAGTTTATTTTAAATGGAGTAAAGACCTTTAGTTCTCTACATTTTAAAGTATCATCTATCATAACTGTCATTAAAATAGCTTTTAAATTCAGGCAAGATAAATGACAGTCACAAAGCAACTGCACCCTTTTAGTATTTACTTATCCTGATTGCTAATTAAAAACTAAAAAATTAACATAACTGTTAAAAACACATGTGCTACACATATATATAGAGTAACTGGAAAGGTTTTATTAATTTTGTAGGTTGTTTAAAAAACACAAAATCACTTCCCTAACTTCTGATTCCATCTGAGACATAAGTTTTCATGACAAAACTTATCAAACTCATTCTGTAAACTTTAATTTAGAAAATGCATTATAATGATGCTATTTCACATTTACTCATTTTCATGCAATGTCATATAAGAACACTGATTGGTATGTACATAAAACACATCACATTCCTACATAAAGTTAATTCCAAAACTGTGTTTGTCTTCTAAACAATGACTGGGGTAAACAGACTGTGCATAAACAGATTTTTCTTCTGCATTTCTATCTGGGACAGAATATGGGAATCTTATGGGTTCCTATGCAATCAGTCAAGAGACAATATCATCTTCAGGAAGCAGGCAGAGATCAGGTTGTCATCACAAAACCTAAAATATACTCAATCTCCTATTGCACATATTGTAAGGGAACCTTAAACTGTAAAATACTTTCAGCTGTAAAAATGGTATTAAGCATCACTTACAACAAAAATCTGTAAGAACTTAGAACAGCCAAACTTTGTTATACACAGAAGTATCTATATTTAATAACCCCTCAGTTACAAATAAAGTAGAACTGTGCATGCAACATAATCTGAAAAGAATTTAATATAAATTTTATTACCAAATTCCTGTACTACAAAATCAGTGGTTGTTGTTTCTATTTCAACATGACTTTTGTTTATCTTATTCAGCTAAGCACAGAAATTTAGATTACTATAAAGTACAACTATAGTCACTCAGTTTAAGCTGATCAAATAAAAGTTTAAGAAAAAAAAACAACTGACCTCTACAAAAAAAGTACTGTTAACAAAAGCTACTTTGGAACAAAAATGTCTTTTATTTAGAAAAGGTAGTAATTCTTATATCTAAAATACTAATCCAATCAAAAAGCTAAACCTTTCCCTGATCCTCAGCTTTAATGAACCTCCCTATATTCCATTTGTCCTTTCAAAAAATATCCTGATGTTGATTTCCTGAGATTCCAATTTAGAAGTTGGTAACTTTTCACAAATCTTAAGCCAAGGAGTTTAGAGTTCAAACAGCTGAGCATTGCTTGACTGAACTATTTGAACTGCTTTCTCTTTGCAGTTCCATTTTCTTGTCCCTTTTCTAGAAACCATAATCATTCAGGCAAACTCTGGCATTTCAGAGTGAACCACAACAAAATTACAGCCATTGTGAACAAGAAAGAAAAAACGAAGATATGGAAATGAGAAGAAAGTCATACCAGAACTCAAGAACAAAAAGGTAAGCTGTACCTAGCATAACACCACACTGCATATACGTGGGCACATATATCTCTCAAATGACCTAATTTTTACATTTGCACAGGCATGCAACGCCCATCCAAAATAAAAAGTTCTGTCCCTTTTTTATAACGATTACTATGGATACTGCTCAAAGCTTTATTTTGAAACTTGCTGAGACTGAGCTAGAGAAAGAGCTATTTCATCCCATGAAAGTATTATTAAATGGGACCAAATTTTTAGAGTTAAAAAGCCACCCCTTGATTTCTTGCCTGCCTTTGCAAAGGCAGTGCAACAAATCAAAACCCATCTCCTCTCACACTCTATGTTGCCAAGGCAGTGGCAACAGTAGTACCACAGCAGAATCACCCAGAGCCCACAGATTAGCTACAGTCAATGACACTAAAAGACCTGAAGGAAGCAAAACTCAAACATGTGGTCTAGTAAGCGCTCCTCTCCTCAGCAATCTGCTCATACACAACTCTGGTGGCATTTAATTACAAGATTAAAACCCCATATCCACAGCCTTTTCACCTACAACAGAGGTAAAAAGGAAATTGAACATCTGAAGCCCTTCAAATACTTGAGTCTAAGTTTCACTGTTCCAGTTTAGGCTTGGGGTGGTGGGGTGGTGAGACAACTGATCACCTTTTCCATAGACAAATATTTATTACAATTAGAAAACCACAAATTGAAGCACAGAAAGGAAATCAGCTTTAAAAAGGCTGAGGAGCATACAGAACATGGATAAAAATATAACCACAATATCACACAAAATAGAAGAGAGTACGGTTGATTTAAAGGTAATGTCGAACAGTCTAGAATGCCATGCTTAATTTCAACACAGTTTTCATTACCAATCAAACTGACGCTCAACTCACACATTATTAATTTATGAACTTAATCAGATATTCATGTGACACCCCACTCAGTCACTTGACTTTTAAATCAGAACTTCTCAAAGCTAAAAAGTTACCTTAGTACTATTTCTTTTTGTGAAAGGAACCACACATTTAATGAAAAAAGGCTGAGTGAGAGCAAACCCCAGTGCTAATGAAGCTCTGCAATTTTTGAAGTTCCTACCTGTCTTTAAAAGGTCTTTCATAGTGTGGGATTATGAATGATAGCTACCTGCAATAAGCTGGAATTGGACTTAATGACCCAAAAGTATGACTGCAGAGTATCATGTTCTGTTAATAGTTCTGTCAAAAAGGACAGCAATTCTTATTTTTAAACTTCATTCTCTTATGAAGGAAAAAGATATTTCCCCTTTCCTTTGCTATCAAAGTCTCACCTTCCCACCAGCTTGTTTGAATAGTCTCATATAGACAGGCACTAAGCTTACAGGGCACATTTTCCTTTGTCACCCTTATCCTTTTTTATTTAGGACATCCCTTCAGCGAGTAAAGAGGTTTCAGCCCTTTTCCACTGTGTTTCTCTTGTGGAGGAGCTTGGAACTGGAAGCATCACCTCAGTTTTGGGGAGTGTGGAAGGCATTAAAAGGGTAACGATTATGAGATTTTATGGATTTGTCTGGAAGGACAACAGAGAAATGGAGTCCCCAAACTACAAAGTCCATTCCACACCTACTTTCTAATGTTTCACTTGAATTTCCTTCCCAAAAGATCTCTCACTGTTGCTTTCTGAACTATGCTCCTTTTGCATACCCAGCCTAGAACCACACCAACAATGTCTGTAGAGGAAAACAGATGAGGACATAATCAGCCCCAAAAGCAGTAAACTGAATTAATTTTTCCAACCCTTAGTAATTGCCAGTACGTAAAGACAAAATTGAGTGAAGTTGTGGGTGTGTCTCTCAACCTTCTTGTACATTTTTAGAGAGGCAAAATATTTGCACTACACAAAAAGAATAATAATCCTTGTGGTGGGCTTTATCCTGTCTAGCAGATAAAGCTCACCATAATGCTGCTCACCCACTCCCCCAGCAGAATGGGAGAAGAAAATATTAAGAGCAAACCAAGAAAAATCATGGGTCAAGATAAAAATATTATAGAAAGTAAATGAAAATAGGAAGAAAATAAAAAGCCCACAAAAAGGCAGAAAAGGGCTTGGGGTTGCTGGTGAGCTGAACATGAGCCTGTGCATGCCCAGGTGACCAAGAAGACCAATGACATCCCGGCTTGCAACAGCAGGGCCAGGGAAGTGATCATTCCCTGTACTCAGCACTTGGTGAGGCTGCACCTCAAATCTTGTGCTCAGTTTTGGGCCCCTCACTACACAAAAGGCACTGAGTGGCTGGAGGGTGTCCAGAGAAGGGCAAAAGAGCTGGTGAAGGGTCTGGAACACAGTTTTATGAAGAACAGCTGAGGGAGCTGTGGCTGTTTAGCCTGGAGAAGCAGCAGCTCAGGGGAGACCTTACAGCTCTCTACAACTGCCTGAAAGCAGGTTGCAGCCAGGTGGGAATTGGCCTCTTCTCCCAGGCATCTATAGGGACAGGATAAGAGGAAATGACCTCAAGCTGCACCCAGGGAAGTTTAGATTAGACATCGGGAAAAATTCTTCACAGAAAGGGTGTAAAGCATTGGAATGGACTGCTCAGAGGAATGGTGGAGTCACCCTCCCTCCAAGTGTTAGAAAAACGTGGGAATGGCACTTTAGGACATGGCTTGATGGTGAACTTGGTGGTGCTGCTAGTGGGACGACAGTTGGATTTAAGTGTTTTTCAACCCTTATGATTCTGTGACTCAAAGAGGTGATGCAAAGGCAATCCCCAGTGTCCCCAGGCAGGCCATTTCCCAGCCTCTCTCTGATCAAAATGCTAGCTGAACACTCCACTACAGCTCATTTTCTCCTCTTTTGCAAGGACCTTATATGGCATGGAGTGGCTTGAGATGGCTCAGGTTTTCCACCGGGCAACTTCTTTTGGCACACCCAGTCTTATCACTGGGGACTTGGGCAGTCACAAACAGCAGGCCCTGCCACCGTGCAAACACTGTTCAGCAAGAGCTAAAACATGAATGTATTGTCCACACTTTTTGGTTACAACTCTAAAACCTGACACCATACAAGCTGCTATGCAAAGGAAAATTTAACTCCATCTCAGGCATACCCAGTTGTACTCAAGAGACTTGCTTTCCTCCCTTGACTTTTCATGACCATATTCAGCTGCACTATAGAATCCACAGGTATGTGGATTTTAACCACCATACACAATTCTCAAGCACTTAGGGCTAACAATATTTTTTACCCTAACAAAAAGTTGGGTAAGTTCTACATGGATGAAAAAAAAAAGCTGTATGGAAAAAACAGACCTTCCTTCTTTCCTGACTCCATATACCTCATAGGAAAAAAATGTGACCATCCATCCATACCAACTGTATCTTTATTTTAAGAAAATCTTAGAATTCTGAAGTAGTTAGAAACACCTAAAATATTATGAGAAACATACACAAGTCAAAGATTCCATTAAAAATACAGCAGCCTATAACTTTTACTTTATCAGAAACAGGCTTTTGCAAAGAAAAATGTCTGCTATCATTACCTACAGGGTCATCAGGGGGAATGAGCATAACAGAATTAACAGCTCTCAGCTGTAAAATTACTAATTCCAGTAATACAGTACATTAAACATGCCATTTGAGATATATGCCAACTTAAACTACCACATATGGCATACTATCTAATTATCACAGTTTGTGTTTTCATATGCAGAGCTGTTCTAGTTTTTAAACAATGTGTCAAAATGCAGTTTTTTCTGAAAACAGAAAATGCTATCTTTTTATAATACCAGTAGGTCAATATTGCAATTTTATCATGCACAAGTTAAAAGAAAAATTAAAAGAGAAAAAAATACATTGGAACAAGTCTCTGATGTTTCAGAATTGCTCTTTACATTGCTATTATTAAAATATTTGGGTGAAAAATTAATTTTAAATTTTTAAGAACATTTATCTAAAAGGGTATTTTCAATTTTTTCTTCCTTTCAACTCTTTAATTCACCTATTGACACACTAAGTCTTAACTGACAATAAACAGACAAAACAATCAAGTTAGTCATTCCCCCAGTTTTGAATGTGAATAAAAAATACTGTGAAATAGCACATGTACAGACATCAGTTGCAGTCAAGACAGTCATCACTTGTGTTCCTTCATATGCAATTTGACCTCACTCAGAACAATTGCGAGTGCAGAATCATACATTCTAATTGCAGTTTAGTACAAATCATGCCCTAAAATATTTGATTTCAGATTCCCCAGCTGGTGCTTCATGTCACTTCAGCTGTTCAGAGGGATTTTTTTTAATGTTTCTTTGTGCAAATAAGCAAAGAGCTCACACATAATTACCATGAAACATTATATAATCTTAATCTCTCCTTTTCCAACTCAAACAGGACCATGTATTTTTAGACAATAAAAATAAAAATGTGCTAACAGCTAGCACCTTAATAGACAAATAACTTTGTAGCAGCCATTCCAAATACTTTTGTTTCTTGTCTAAGAGTAAAAAATAAAGGTATGCCACTCAGTCATCAAATGCCTTTTCCACTGTCTCCCTTAGTTCTCACAAACTGTAGGTGGTGTATTTGATAATTTCAACAGAAAGCAGATGATATCAGGACACCTTTGAACATACTGTCTTACTCTAAAAAACAGAGATTACATCACAAACACGAGAGTAATTATTCATACAAGAATTTAATTAAACGTGCCTCCCCAATTTTATCCGGTTTGAAATGAGCATAAAGTCCTTGAACCTGCAATTACCTTTACAAAAGGTTTCTATTAAGCTCGAATTTTAACACATGCAAAAATTACTTTTAATTTTTTTCTGAAATAATTTGAAAGGCATTAGAATCTGAACCCCACAAGATATTTTAGGTTTCTATTTTCAATAAACAAGTAAGGACAATATTATTAAAAGTACAAAGACTTGTGTAAACAACTGTACTACCCAGAATATGGGAAAACCTTAAGTATTTAAATTTTCTTAATGACAAGCTGGAAGGTGAATAGACTTGATTTCTTCCATATATAATTCAAGTCTTCCCCAATAAAAAGTCCAAATAATCTTTCTAAAACATGAGTCAAAACACTTTATGTAATAATAACCAAAAATAGGGCAATTTGACTTCATGATTACTATTTTAAGCCAAAATGCAAATATATCCTTAGAGTTTATTTTTAGAAAGCTTTCCTGTGCCTTTTAGCATTTCATATTAAAACTTTACAGAATCCTTCCCACTAATTGTTTAGATAATTTTTGACAAGTTCCATACTTCATAAATTTTGATTTATACCTTTCAAAGCTAAAATCAATCACGTACATCAAAATAAAAGACAAAAATTAGTAGCTGTAGCAAGAGCAATTATTTACAAATGGTAGGAGACTTTAGAAAACGTTTACTTGGAAAAGAATTTGTAACTGAATCTGGATTAGATCTAGCACTTCTTTTAAAATGGATCTTTTAGCAAGACTGGCATACACTAACATAAAGACAGTGTTTTTCTATATAGAATTACTGAAGAGATTTACAAATACATTAAAGAGCCAATCTATGCATAAAGATCAGAAAACCAGGCCATTTTTAAGCAAAGAATAAAAAAATTCCAAAAAATTGTTGATTATATACACTAAATTTTTATCACTTGCTCTGCTTTTGGCATTAGTAAGGGTTCCATATCTGCACTAAAATTTAAAAGGAAGTTTTAAAACAGTGTAGCTTTCCTTGCAAAGGGACCATGAACAAAAAGAAAATACTATGAAACTCCTACCCCAAAAGGGAAAATATGTATATTTAGCAAGTTCATACTGGCAATCTTTATAATATACCTATTTTTGATAAATACCTGACTATCTATTTATAAGTGAAAAGGCACCCTACATTATCCTTACCAAAACACATGCATTATTCCTTTGTCCATAATTCCATTGACTATAATAGAACCGAATGTAGGTAGAAAGACATATCCAAATACAGATTCAAACACCTCTAGCCAGCTGAGAAAAGTTCAATTATAATTGTTTGCAAGCCTAGAAAACGGTAAGAACACAACTCTTCTCAGGGGAAAAGGCAGCAGTAAATCTTAACTACCATAAATGAGCACCAGGGGGAAAAAACCCCACAAAAAAAACCAAAACAAAGCATCCATCTGCTACAAAACGACAGACAGAAGCCTTTTACCAAAAGGCCTAAAGTAGAATCACACACTATATATATATATATATATATATCTCTAAAAAATTCACTACTAATAATCTATCCCTATGTTTAAACACACACAGTACTTCAGGATTAAGCAGACTGGAGGTGTATTCCACCTTGCATAAATTCAATACTTACCTGAATTTAATGTTTGTATACAGAAACTACTGGTATTATTACTGCCTTTGTACAAGTGTCTCCACTTACTCTCGTGGGAGCCAGCAGCAAATAAGAAAGAAATTATAATTTTCAGTTCTCATGCTTAAGGGACAAAAAAGAATTTTTATTTCTTTTTGCTTAAGGTACTAGAACTTCAGCAATGGAAAAATGGAAGAACTGTACCTGGAGAACTGGAGAAATGCTCACCTCTAGGGGAATATTTGACCTCAAGCAAAACAAAGAATGGAAACAACTCATCAGGTTTTCACTGCATCCAAACATCTTCACCCCACCCAAAAACTGGGAGTTTTACTTCTTTGAATTCATCAGTGATGGTTACAATGGCAGAATTCCTATTCTTAAGAGCAAGTATAAAAGCAGCAGTAAAAAAATATACATGTTAAAATGCTTATAAAACAAACTACTCATTTTTCAGCATTTACACATGCTGAACTACTACTACTAATTCAAAAGATTTGTAGTAGGAAAACTTGGAGGTCTAAAAATAACTCAAAGTCTAAAAATTGAAATTAAATACTTATTCAGACAACCACTGACTTCCCCAAATAAGCAGCATACACGTAGTATTTTCTGGATTAAATACATATTTTTAACTATCTTCAGCATTCTAGCATGGCCTATCCAGCAAGATTCCTCCATTTCTCCAGTGGAAGAGGGAAAACATTGGGAATGTCTCATATTTTGAAACAGGCAACACAAGTTAATTTCTAACCTTTCTAACTTTCTATACTTCTAACTCAGAGAAACATCTATACAGAATCCAATATGAAATCCTTTTGCTTTTGAGCAAAGGAGAAAGAAATGGGGGAAATTATAAACCCTTAGAATCCAGCACGTGAAAAAGCCATGTGAAAACTACTGCACTCTAAAGGGATTAACACAAGAAAATCTCCTCAAAGCAGAGTGAAACTTTAGAAATTATTCAATATGGAGTGATAAAATCTTCTCAAATTTTCTGAGGTATCCTGGTATTTCCTACTACATAGAGACTTACCTATGAGAATTCCAGAATACCTACAGATACACTTGTTTCTTTTCAAACTGGCATCAATCACTTCAAAGTATGCCTTGGTTTGTCAATAAACTGCATCACAATTCAGCAGATAATTATTAATAGCACTATTTCCTCTAAATCAGCATTGCAACATCACACCTCTTTCTAGACTTACTGAAGTAGGTCATCCTAAAAATACAGAATTTGATATAGTTCCTGAAATACTTGTAGTTTTAAGCACACTTGACTTGAATATCAGATGGCCATCATCAGCTTATCTGCACTCCCAAGTAACCATAGCTTGAAATATGAAAACCTTGTAACACAAAACCAGTCCTACAAATATACACTAATTTACACCAAAAATCCTGTATGCTTTCTTAGGATCCTTAACAGGGAAAACCCATCCAAACTAACATGCATGCTTCTAAGTACCAAGAGCATTAAGACCACCCACTCTGAACTCCTATACTTCAATACTTCACAGGAAAAAAAAAGTCCTTGGTTATCTTAGGAGCCCATATAACTATATGCAACTACTTCTGAACATCACAACTAACATTCTTTCAACCAGTAATTACTATCAGACAAAAGAGCTATTAGAAAAGATAATATAGAAACAATAGAATCTTGTTGTTACTAATCAACAAAGCACCATTTAAAAAACTGGAATAAAAATAAGCTAGTTATAAATGTCTTGCTTAATTCAAACACCGACCTTGTTACCACTATCCATTCTGTCTCCTAGACTAGAGGGTACAAAACATTTGCATAAACAGAAGGGGTTTGTTTTCCAAAGGTACAGGAAACCTAACGGGACAAATATAGCTGCCTATTTAATTGATTTTTCTACCATCAAGTGCATGCAAGACTAAAGTTCTGAGACTAGCAATTACGCATATTTCTATATACACTCAAATATTTTTAACACTCTGATTTAAAATCAGAGGAACCATTTTTTCCTTCTAAATTCTAGCTATTCAGGGAAAGAACTGTCTTTCTAGCTATGAATCAATAAATAAAAAAAATTATTCATTAATAATTAATGTATAATATATCATGTTGGCACTTACTAGAACAGCTAGTCATAGATGTATCCATACAGAACTTACAAATCTTATAAAATTATAAAGTGTGTGTTTTATTATTGTTAAAAGTAGTGCAAATACTAGATGAGCACTTGGCATCACCAATATTAAAAAAAAAACACAAAAACATATACCCCTAAAAGGAATCTTTGTAAAGTTAATACTTCCTTTTTCTTTCTTCTTTGAGTATTTTGCTATGCTGAAAATTATATGTTATTTGACAAAGACTAATCTCAACAAAAAACTGGCAGACTTCAGTGTACTGCCATGCACAGTAAAAGAATCAAAAGTAGGAAATCATATATGTATAAGGAATTCCTGGGAAATACAAATTTTGCTTGAGATTGACAGAGTCGCCAAGTGTTCACCTAATAATGTTAAGTAGAAGACATTCAAAGAATGAAGTGTGCACACACATGCAAGGCAGAAAACAAACCCCATACGTGTTCTACATCTAACACTTGCAACAAATCATTTTTATAAAGCTTTAAGGCATCCAGTAGCAGCGTTTCATGGCAGATCTCTGAAAAATCAGCACAGACAGAATGCTGGAAGACTCTCTCTTGTTCCACAGAAGTTTTCTTCAAATCCAGGTCATAACTCCACTAAAAAGCCACCTATTTCCTATTTCCCTTTTTTTTTTTCTGGTGTTCCTCAGGAAAATTGTTGGTAGACTGCCAGATTACAATAAAACATAAATATTCTATAACTCCAGCTCAATACTGCTGCCAAAACAGTATCCATGGCAGCACCTGAATTGCTGCTGCTGCTTCTACTTGTACTATAGACTACCCTACCTGCACTCTGGCACTCCCTAACACCAGATTACAGATGGGGACAAAACGTAAACCACCGTTAGATCAAGCACCAACATTGGCACATGGCCCAACTGGTCCTTCCTCGCCCTCCTCTCACAGCCATGACATTTCATAGCCCAAGTCTTTTGGAATACACTCTGGTAACATCCTTAATTTTGTAAGTACACTGGACACTCAACAAAGCCAACTGAATGGACACATGCCATTTCCTACTTTTCCAGTGCAAGACTTAATATATATATATTTTTCCAATAATTTGTGTTATAAAAATAATAACTCCACCATTGTACATTCAGTTAAATATTTGTAATTTTTCATGTGCAATTTAAAAGCCAGAATTTAGAACACACTGGGAAGATGATAAATTGCTGCTGCACCTGCTTATCTGATTCTCCACAGTGATTTTCCCCCCCTATTGCCAATGAAGAATCTAAATAGGACTAAAGTCACTACTTGAGAATGAAAAAATACATACAAATCTTCCAAGAGCTTTGGAGGTGTGCACTATGGTTCTTCATTCAAGCAAACAGGTGCCACTCTATCAAGTGGGGGAAAAGAGTACAAATGTGTGAAGCTCTTTATGTGGGAAATTACAAGAGAGTTAAATGGCATTGAGCAAGGCACAAAAAGTGCTTTTAAAATAGAAACAAGGGAACATGCAGAGAACCTCAGTATCTAATTTAATTAATGATTGAGAATGCAAAGGCTCCAACTGGTGAAATATTAGCAGCAGCCATGAATTTCACTGTAGTTCTGTATAACAAGTAATCTTACCTGAGTGATTCTCAAAAAAATGTCAACACATCGATTGTATTTTTCATCTGATCCTGTCAATGCTGAGATGACAGGCCCTGCAGGATGCAGTGAGAGATCAACGATGAAAAACAGATGTTTAGTCTTTTCAAAATCAAAACCTATAAGACCAGGTAAATATGAAATTTTGTCCAAGATGCATACTCCTTTATATCCAACAAATGCTAATGTTACATAATGTTACACTTTCACATACATAAGTTGACAAGAGTATCTCTCACTTACAAGGGATCTGACTACAGGTCAATCATACCACCAATGTTTAAAGTTAAACCTGGTCCCTAGCATACTGCTCTTTCAAGAGCTATCTGGTCACACAACTAGTTACTCACATCACCTACATCAACCTAGGTTCATGTTCATCAACTTAGAAGAAAGGTTCTCCAACCTTCCACAAAGGAGACTTTATTTTATCCATCAATTATGCAGAACACTTAAACCTTACACATATTTACTGCAATTCAGCAGTCAAGAAGAACAATAACTAGCTCAAGCAAAGAGTGATAAATCCATACTCAAAGACTACAAAGCATGCTAGCACTGTACAGCTGGGAGCTGATTTCCATAGATGTATCTCCAAAGATTGCCTTAAACTGACATTGCAATCAGGTAAGTTCTTGCAAAGAATTGCAATGCTTGGCTATTATCAAGAGCAGCACACCTAATATTAAGTAAACTCCAGTAAGATTCAACCATAATTATCAATATGTTACAGTGAAAACAAGATCATGGTGGATAGGAATTTAGATCTTGTGATTTTTATGTATTAAAATATTTAATGTGTTTATCAAATACAGGGAAAATTTAAAGCAGAGTATTCTGAAAATCCTTTCTCTATTTTTAGTCAAAATACAAGCAATGTAGTTGATCTTTATCATGCCATGAATAATCACAAGTTGGGACAGAGAAACCCCAAAATCAAAACAAAAATGGGATGGAATAGAGCTACACAAATCTGTACTGGAACACTTATGAAATCTCTAGGTTATAGTATAATTTGAGATTTCCACTGGGAGAAAGAAAATTACCCTGAATACCAGCGTGAATTGTAAGGAACCTCCTATTTTCCTAAAGCTATGTCATGCAGTCAGAATGAAGACAGTCATATATCAACAGTAAATTAAAAACCTTGCACATGCACAGCACACTAATTGATTCCATTTGCCAACACCAAATTCCAACTCTCCATGTTTCCATACTACTAGAAGTCCTTAACCACAAGACTGGGCTAAATAAAACAAGCGCTAAGCATTCCCACTACAGAACACAGTATACTACACCAGAAATTCATACCAGACACAGTATAACTCTTTTCATTTACGGACAATAGCTGTTGCCAGAATAAGCAGAAATATTTTTACTAAATCCATTATAACCATGACATTTCAAAAACACATGCATCAGCTTCATTACTCAATAGATAAATCTGATAAACAGGAAAAACATATTACAGTTTTAGATTGAAGTACGTTACGAATTTTATGCCAGTGTCAAACAAATGCAATTAGAAAAACCAAAAGGCCTACCTAGAAACATGGCCATCAACAAGAGTCAGAAAAGCAGCCTTCCAATTTCTAATATGCACTGTGTTTTATACCATGACACTGCAGCCTCCGAGGGTCAGATTAATTAAGATCAACAGCAGCTGCAGTGCAACGTGAGAAGCACACGGCCACAGCTCTCACCAGTCCAGCCCAATTACCTGCAGCATTCCAGCACTAGGCAACTGTGATACTCCTCACCAAGTCATTAATTCCCACTGGCCTACTGATAAATGCTAAGAAAAAAATAAATTCAAACAGGGACTGGAAAGCTGACTGCACTGCTGCAAGATGCAACAATGATATTTGACAGCCAAATCTTTATAGAGGTTGCTTAACTTTATGTGAGAGCTGTGTCCAAAGACAGAAATGTGATAGCAACAAGGTGCAAGCCCTCTTCCCCAACACTCTATGCTCCATTTCTGGAGGCCAGTCTGACAAATTCACTAAATCCAAGGTTTTCTTCCCTGGCCAAAAAAGCTACTGATCACTGACAAAAATTCTCTAGTCAACTACTGAGGACAATATCTAAGCTAATGAAATTAAGTAAAGAACAAACAAATATCAAAGAGTATTTGAAAAAGACACTGCTTGGTACAGGTTGCATCCATTAAGAAAAGCAAGCACGTGTTTTGTTTACTGCACAAGGGAGAAGAGGAAAACAAGAGATTCAGACATTCCCTGTTTATGTTTTTTTTTTAAATATTATCTCTAACACCTATTCTCTATCAAAAATCCATTAAAACTTGGATCTATCTACAAAAAACTATTAAATTATTGTATGGAAGTGTTAAACTTCTTGAAAGGGAAATACTTAAGTCTTGTTTTTGTTTTTTTTTAATAGTAATTGCTTTACAGAAATCCTGACTTTATCAAAAAACAATGCTGTTACTAGAAGCATCTTCATCTACATAACCTTTCTAACCTACTAAAAATACTTCAGTTTTTAATTATATTGAAACCTAGATAAAACCAATCACAATGAAAATGTTGAAAAGTTAAAATACGGCATTTCCATGTCATAACAGCTGTCCTCAACCTATTCTTTTTATTTTGACAACAAAGTTAGTTAGCCTGTGTCATTTATTCAAGTTGGACTAACCATTCCAAATCTGTCAGAAGTTCTTATAAACCTTTCTATACAAGACAAAGACACAGCACTTTCTTGCAAACCAAAGCCATTTACTATGTCAAAGTTGATTTACTCATTAACATGAATAAGTCCCTACAGGTAGAAAAAAAAGAGTGCCAAATTTCTACTTTAACTTCTCAAAATTTCTCTAAGCCTACCAAATTGCCATCTGTTAAATGATAGTACATAGGACAAGTTAGATATGTAACAATCTCAAGATCCTACTAAGTTACATAGTCAGTTTCAGCTTCCTTTTAAATGCAAAATACTACAGACCTGCTGGCTAACAAGCTAACTTTTTTTTTATTCTGTTTCAGTAACCAGGCAACAGACAACTGTCCAACTGAGAATTATCTCTCTGAACAGCTGGCAATCAACACTTGGGAGATTTTGGTGGTTGGTGTCTTTTTTTTTAAACTAGTACAAAGATCAGTGATTACTTTAAAAATCTATACAGCTCTAGATTCCACCTCTGAAATCTCTACTCAATATTTAGTAATTTCCTCAGCCCCATTATCCCTGAATTAACTCATATGTTTGCATCAGAATCTAAAAATCTTAGATATATACTTATGTAGTATCTAATTAGCTAATGTCAACATTTCAAGAAAAAAAGTAGGATCAAGAAAAAAAATGAAATGCATTTATTGATGTATGACAAAGCCCTTCAAGGAACCAGCACAACAGACAGGTATTAACTAAAGCCATTCTTGCTTCTAACTCTGCTACTCTTTTCCACAGCTGAAAAAGCAGTATTTCACATCAACATTATTTCAAGCGTTGATTTTTTAAAACATTTCTTTCCTTACTAGATTTTGTTATTTTTAAGAGTTACCAATTCACATGATAAACTCTATTTCTATAAAGGAAATAATAATGGAGAGCCAAGCTTGATATATTACACCTTTCTCCTTCCTCGCAGTTTATAGGAGTAATGATGCTATAAGATTATTAATTATAAATTCCTGTAACTTAATGTGTTACTTACACATTCAATGGTTTTGAAAGGTCTTTAAGAGTCAGAATAAGATTTTTCAGAAGGGCACTGACATAAATATTAGCTAGACTATCTCCCATAACACATGGACAATTCAAAAAAATCTGATATTTAAACAGAAAACATCTAAAAACAGAAGCCCCTTGGTAAAAGAACAAAATAGCCACACATTACTTCATACACTGTCTGCATGAGATGGGAGAGCAAACTCCCACCTTTTATATTCTCCAAACATTGATATAATTACTGACTAGAAATCTGCTATAAGAACAACACATCCAATATGTTGCTAAAACCAGTAAAATCTTATCCCCCATTTAATTATGCTTTTATTAATCTCTGCTCTTGATATGATCTAATTTAAGTACACCTACGACATCATATTCCAATAAATTGAAAAACACTAACCAAGTTCAAATTCACTCAAGCACCAAGTTCAGATCAGGCAAGATCCTGTTGCAAGATAAACAACACGATGTGATGTAACATAATTTTGTGCATGTGTGTGCATTTGTGAGACCGGGGCGGGAATGCAGAGAGGGAGGGAGAGGGAGAGAGTCTGTGCACGAGAGAGGAAGAGAGAGAGAGTGCACGGCAGCATTCACAAGGGAGAAATATACATGGCCTGAGTGGCTTTGAGTCCCGTGCTCACTAAAATGCAGAATGAGAAACACATAAGCAATGACAGTTTCAGACAACAGAAATCATCTTTCTTCTATTATTCAAAAAAACCATATATTATAATAGCGTGAAAGAATAGCCACTTTCTGTATCAACTTGGCTAAACCTGTACTTAATTTTTGATCCAAAACCTAGTAAGTCAATACACACTGTACTTTCTATGCAGAAGGATCAGCACCATTTAGCTTAAAAGTAGGGCATATTTTGCCATTTTAATTTTATTTCTGCTAGTCTTGGGGGACATGCCTGAACAGAAAAGAATCAGAATATCCAAAGTCAAATTGCAGGAGTCCAGACAACAAGAAAAAGTCAGCACGTAACCTGAAAAGAGAACAATAAATTGCGTACTCAAAAATAAAACTGTAGTGGAAAGTAATGTATTTGTATACTGCTTCCTGTCTTGTAAACTAAAATGTTCAATGCAAAGCTGTTTTTTCCTTCAATTTCTTGTAATTAGAGCTGCCATATAATTCTTCAGTAATTATGTCACCTTTTGACGCACAAAAATAATTCCAACAGAAATCAGTCTGCATACTGAAGTCCTATATCACAGAGGGAAAAGAAAAAAACACTATTAGATCATAGGAACTACTCGTAACTTCTGTATTACAAGCACCTTCCTCCTTTCCAAACAGGAACTTACTCACTTTTCTAAAACTTTTTGGAAATACAGAAAACTTTCATAGAAGCTTCAACGACAGAACATTCCACAGGGAAACATACATAAAACATATTTGTAGTCACAAGCATTAGAGGTAAGGATCTATTAGGAAAACAGCAATTGTTTAAAAAACTTCGTAAGAAAAATAAATCATAGCTTCATCTTAGCTCTTTCATAAGGCTTGTATTCCCTAATGTTATATGAGCAAGAGAGTCTGGAAGAAACCCAAAAGCCATCAGCTCAAGGAATGACAGGACCTCTGAAAATTCCATGGGCTGGTGGTCAGACACAAACAGAAATACTAACAAGAGCTAGCCACGCTGGAATCCATTTCCCATCCCTGCTCCATGCTTTAGCAGGTATCAGTCGCCAACTTCCTGAAAACACTCACTTTGCATATGACACAACGTGGCTGCAAATTCAAGGCAGACTGTAGAAAGTCGAACTGGAACTTCATTTGCACCTGTTACTGTGAAAATGTTTGAGTGTCCCTGCCCTAGTTATTTATATTATTGCTGCTGATTTTGAGAGAGAATATGTTTATGTCGCAAATGTTTTTCTCATGTCATTCTAGCTTGTGATTTTTTATTTTTCAAAGGTTCTTCTGTTACTACTGCTGCATCTTTACAGTTTCCTACACAAAAAAAAAAGTAATTCTGACTTAATCCAAAAACAGAGGAACTATACTGGAGCACTGAACAAAAGATCTAATCTTTGGAGCATCCTTTCCAAGTGAGTGTAAATAAACTGTAGTAAAATGAAAAGGCTCATAATTTGGTATTTGGAATATTCTTCATAAACACCAATTTTCTGTAACATCCTTGCATATCTGATAACCCCTCATGTATAATGCAGAAAATCTATTTCATTTTCATCTATTGACAGTGAATTTAATTTACTATTGCAGCTCTTTACCCAGATTATGTTATTAATTCTGCAATCAGGCTCTTTAGAATGCTTTATTTCTTCCAAGAGTTTTCACAATTCTACATTGATTTTTTTTATCCTAACATACCTTTCAAAAAAGGATCATGTTTTTCCTACCTTTCTAAAAAAAAAGTCAAAAAAAAGCTTCAAAAGCAACAAGCATCAGTTCATAAGATGTAACTTCCAACAGAAAAAAAAAATCTACATTCAGCACTTCAATCTCTGACTTTTAAGTATTATAAACTACATTCAATAAGGAGATGTACAACAGGTGCATTAGAATTTCCACATCAACAATCATATTGGTAAATAGACCAAAATATCTCTGTTAATAAAAAGTTATCCACCTCTGCCTGACTGTAAAGTCAGAGAACAGGAAAGCTAAATGCTCCAACGTTAGTGCTCTGTTTACATCCATACCAACTGCCTCTGCTATTTTGTAGAATTCAGTCTTGTTAAAACAGAGCAAATGCAAAGCAGCTCTTATTTTCCAAAAGAAAAAAAGTTAGCAACAGCTAGTGAACTCAATTCTAAACCACCAGTTACTCTTCAAAAATAACAAAATCAAAAGACAAAAGTATCAGCTATGTTATTTTGCATCAGTTTTTAGAAAGTCCTCTAGAGCAAAGTTCAATTACAGAATGCTAATTTGTTTATCTTTTGGAAAAATTCCCCAATTATTCAACTGCAGAAGGTAAATCTTGTCTATCATTATATAAGACTCCCTCTTCAGAAATCTTATAAAGGAGGAATGCTAATTCAGGGATTTATTATTGTTATACTCAAATATTAAAAACTTTTCTTGTGCACTAATACAGCTAATATAAAATGCTAATTTTTTTATTCATCCAAAGTATTTAAGTTTTATAATAGAGTTTTCTTCCACCATCATGATAAACACAATATAAAGAATATCTAAAGAGCAGCACTTGTCCTCTTTACTTCACTCCAGAGCCAATGAACAAAGCAGTGAAGCAGAAAGAAGGTACATAATGGATTTAAAGTAAATGGCCCATTCTTTACGAGGCAGTCTCTCATTTTTACTCATTCTAGCTTAATTGTCATTATAATGTCTGGAAACTTCAAACAAACAATTATCTTTACGCCACCTGTCACATTGGTTCCTAAAAGCTAGATTTTTTTTTAAATAAAAAATAAAGCAGTCAATGTTAATGAAACTAATCTTTTGCAGAAATACTGTAAATGACTTTAAACTTCTTTCAAGCAGTTAGCATCCAGTTCAGTCCATTCCATAAGCCAAAACAGACAGAATATTTATATTCACAATTGCACTTTGAAACATACTTTTCTGAGACAATGCTTCCTGCTGCACTTGACCATCAATATATGAAACACACTGAAATGTACATACATGCCGGAGAACTTAAAAATAAAATAATTGGCTAATTTTTGCACCTACCTGGATAAAAATCTTTGGATTTAGACAGCTTGATGGTGGCCCCAGTCTCTTTCTGCAACTGAACAATTGTCTGTCCTCCCTTCCCAATTATAGATCCAGCAGCATAACTAGGTATGAGGACCTTTAGAAAATACTGGCCATCCTCTGAAAAATTGAGATATGCATGGTTAATATGACTTATAAGTTGTCATTTTTCCTTCCCAGACCCACAAATAAACAAAAGGTAACATCCACTAATTCATGCATTTATATCTAACCAGTTGCGTCATTATACAAGACATGTTTAGGCTATGCCTTTGACAGTTTAAAATATCTACATTTATTCTAAGCAAAGAACCCACAGAGGTTCCTTAATTCAGTTAAAGAGTAATATTGCAATTATATTTCAAAGGTAGATTGCCTTTTTTTTTTCTTTTTTTTGCAATGGTAACCACAGCATGCAGAAATGATCAGACCCCTTTAAAAAAACTAAAGCCCTGCATGAAAACGTGGTTAGTGACAACTACAACCTTCCTTGGAAATACTGCAAAAGAAATGACAAAACCAGGAAAGAACGAATTGTAAATTTTAATGGGCTATTTGTTTGTCATTAGCAAACACATGAGAACAGCAATTAGCTATTGCTTGCATTCTTCTTAAGTGAGCAAAACGACTACTCTGCTACCAAATAACCCACCCAAAATGTGGGGGTTTATTCCAAGCATTTCAGCCACTGCCAAGAAAACAACTCAACATGGTGAGGATGGAATCACTCGCCTAAGTAATCCTCATGTATTCCTTTAGCACTTCTTAAGCGACAATGATCTCTTTTAAGCTCATTAATTAAAGGACACTAAGAAGAATTTTTCCCAATTGATCAAAAGCCTAAGTCACTTATTTTAAATACACTTAAAAGGTGACAAGATAGACAACGCCAGTCCTCTACCCACCACTAGCACACCATCAAAACAGGAAAAAATATATAGAGTGAATGGAGGGGAGAAAGAAAAAAAGGATCCCAGTCTGATTTGAAAACTGCAAAATTTTCAGTACCCTCATGCCACAGCTAAATCCAGCTACACTGAAGTCCGAGGACCTTTCCATAACTGTCTCTGAAGAAGTGCAAGGCAACAGGGATACGCTGGTTCCCCAGACTTGTGTTCTCCCCAGCAATTATGGCAATGTCCCATTGGCACGGATATCAAAATATCACGAAACGTGTTTCATAAAGTTGGTTCTTTGGGGTTATTTTTACCCCTAAGCAGAAGAAATTATCTAAGTTCACAATACTTCTCTTCCCTGAGACTACAAAGCGTCTCAGTTAGTGCCTGTGTGTGACAGTGGTGCCCACCCGTATTACCATAGCTGGGGAACCATGCACTATGCATAGCCAGACCACTGCTCTCAACATTGGGCAAATAAATTCACCTCTGCCTCGGTGCATTGTTATGACGACTCCAGTGCAAACGGATAAAGGAGATGCTGGTCCCGTTATAACTCATCTCCTCCAGGAACAGCAGGATGTTAACTAGCGAGTCCCCGTAGCCGAGGGGCGACTCCCCCCGCCACCAGCCAGCCCTCGCCCCCGGCTCGGCACGGCAAACACACGCCGTGTACGCGCTGACAATGGAAGCGAGGCCAAGGAGGAGGAAAACGCACGGCAAGGCTGAAATTCAACTTGCGACCCCGAGGATGTGGAAGGAGGGAAGAGCGTTTGCCGTCTCCTTCCAGCTGCCATTTATTGTCGCCCATCCTTAAACGGGCGAGGGAGATAACTGGGCTGCAGGAGCCCCTTGTGCTCCCTCCTCGCCTCCGTAGGGTCACGGCTGTGCAGCCCCAGCGTGGATATTAAATAAAAAGACTGGTAGATGCTGAAAACCGACGCCATTTTGATGAATGATAACATTAGAGAAATGGGAATCTTTGGGCGCGGGGGGGGGGGGTGGGGGATTGGAAGAGGCAGGCAGGCAGGTAGGGAAGCGGAGAGGTGGGTGGGTAGGGCGGGGGGGGTGGGGGTGGGAGGGAGGTGACAGAGGATATACCCACCGCCCGTGTTGGTCCTCTTGGTGCTGCCGGCTTCAGGGGGGGCTTCAAGCGGTCTTTTCCGGGAGTCCGGCGGGTCCAGGTCTATGGGAACCCCGGTGTGGGTCCCGTTCTGCTGGATGGGAGCTGCCGCCATCATGTTTGCTGCTGCTCGGAGGAGAATTGTCTCTTCCCTTCTCTGGTGGGGGGGCAGGGAGGGAAGGGGGGAGGAGGAGGAGGAGGAGGAGAAGGAAGGGGGTGGAGGAGGAGGAGGAGGGGAGGGGGCTTGTCCCGTTCTCTTGTCCTTTTCGAAAATGTAGAGCTAAGATCGGGATTGTCGAGGATGCTGCGCGCCTTGTTTATCTGGCACCCGGGGGGAGGGAAGGGAAAGGAGGGAGGGAAGCGGGCAGGACTGGACTGGAGGAGCAGCTGCAGTGCAGTGTCAGGAGATGAGGAGAAGGGAGACAGGGGAACGAGGGGGGCGAGAGAGGGAAAAGAAAGCGGGAGAGGAGAGGAGGGGAAAGAATGAAAAGAGTGAGACAGGAGGAGGAGAGGACAGAGTGAGTGGGAGAGGAGAGGAGGGGAGAGAGTGAGTGGGAGAGGAGGAGAGAGAGAACGAGTGAGACAGAATCGGTGGGAAGGGAGGGAGGGAAGAAGGGAGGGGGAGAAGGAGGGAGCGAGCGGTGTAAATGGTGGGCGAGGGAGAGAGTGGGAGATGATTCACGCTGTTTCTGAGCCCCCTTCCGCCCCTGCCCGCCCCAGTGCCGCGCCTGACGCTGCGGCTCAGCTGCCCGCCGCTCCCGGGCTCCCGTGCCCTCCCTCGCTGTCGGGCTCGTGTGCACGGGGGTGGAGAGGGGGATCGCTGCCCGGCTGGCGCGGCACTGCTCGGTTCTAGCCCCGGCACCGCGGGCGCCTGGCTGGGGCTGAGGCCGCCACCCTCAGCTGCACCGCACAAACCCTAAAGGCAGGATAGGTTACAAGTATGGGAGGGGGCACAAGGACGGGGGTGTACGAGGGCAGGCGGGGGGGGGGGGGGGGGCGGATGAGGGGAGATGGGGGGGGGGGGGGGATGATAAAACAGAAGGGCGGGGTTTCCATCGGAGACAGGCGGGAGATGAGGCCAATCGGAACAAAAGAGAGAGAGGCTGGGATTGAAGCGTCTCGCCAATGCCGGCCCGCCGCTGGCAGAGCCGTTGCGGGGAGGCGGGGGCGGTTTAACCTCTGCGGCGGGGGCGGTGGCGGGGCGGGCGTGCGCGGGGGCCGGCTGCCGCCGCGGGAGGGTCCCCGCCGGGATGCGGCGTCACCTGGGTTACGCGCTGCGCCTCACAGGCCCGCAGCTGCGTGGGAGGAGGGCTGAGATCGCCCGAGGAGGCGGTGGGATAGCGGGGACATGTCCTCGTCGAGGCAGGCTCGTGCGCCGCGGCCCTTCCTCCGTCCCTGCTCGGTCCCCGCGGGTGGCGGGCCCGGGGCAGCGCTGCCGCTCCGCGCTGGAGCCGCGGACGCGCCGGGCTGCATCGCGCAGGCTTGTAAAGAAATTAATAAAGATATTATTGCTACGCTGTGACAGCCGGTCTAGCCGGAGCTGTGCGACACAAAGCCGCGTTGCTTACCTAAATATTTTGTAGAGAATTTAAAGATATTTCACTGCGGCGAAGGTTATTTCTGCTTACAAATCTCAAATTATTCAGGTAGAATATTAAAACGTTGTATGATTGCGGGGGGGGGTGGGGAGGCATGGCTCGGGGAATTGTCTGTGCAGCAGGAAAGCATTTTTACTATTTGACTCGGCTATTTATCGACTCTTTTCCTTTGAAAAAAGTCTCAAACTGCTGTAACTGTGACGGTAGTGGTCAGTTCTGGAGCATCAATTCCGTACAAAATTTAGGGACGTGTGTTTATTGCACTACACCGCGCTCTGTGCTAAATTCGTATTGATGTGTGTGTGTGCGCGGCATGGCTGCTGACTCGATTCCTCCTAATACACGAGCTTAAAACCTGGCTGTTAGTGGATGAAATCCAATTTCCATTCTAAGCTCCCTGGGAGACAGCCTTAGTTTTAGTAATCACTTACCATTAATACTGCCCCAAACAATTTTTAATATTTAAAATACACACATCATATATAATATATAGCACATCACCTCTGCTTATAAATTACAAGCCAGATAGGTAGTGCATTATAGGATATTAAACCGTGCACATGCTAACATCTAAACAGGCTCCTGCCCAAATGCATTCGCAAATTAAGAACCCAATCCAGCACTGTACATAGGAAACTTCCAATGACTTCTTTGGGAATTGTGTCCCAGGAATGTGATGTCTATCCTCCTTGCCAGCAGATGAAATATATGCAGCAGATTCAGTAAAAATTTGATAGCATATATGGTCAGAAAAATGATTGTATAAAAATGGAACTTTCTTACTCATCATATACCCCTTGTATCTAAGATACTCTGACTCATAATTGCTTAGTTTACTGACTGAAATAAAATTCTAAGCTTCTGTTACCTTGGCAGTTGCTGACACAATGATGGTACAGCAAACTGGGGACTGGTTCTAGCTCTTCCATTTTATTTACTAAGTTACAGCCAAAGAATTTTATTAGTATTTGAGCCAGAAAGAGCACAGCATGACTTGTAAATCTCAGGTCCAGTTTGTAGGGTCATCAGTCCTAAGAGGCCTCTTTTTATTTGTAAACGAAGCAAATGTCTTGCAGAAACTTTTGAAGATAAAAATAAAAAAGAAAACCACGATGTTCAAATTAAGCCATCTTGAGTCAATTTCCGCAGTAGAACTGGATAAATTATAACACTGCTCTCTTTATCTCACTGACTATGTCCCATTCATCTGTAGCAACACTGAAACAAACAATTCCCTGGTTTTTAGACCACATCTGTTTTACTGTGCCCCCTGCACCAATTTTAATTATGTGACAGATCTGATTGGATTCAGCACCTGCAAGTCCTCCCTTTGGGATCTCCAATTAGCTTATATAGCATTTACTTGATTGCATTCTTGAAACAAAAGTATCGTTTCATTCTAATGACAGAAATATTAAAGTGTAGAATAAAAAAATGGTTTTAACGTGATAAGTGTCTATGTTGTTTGTGTATCTAGCTTCCATAAGCTTAGAGGAAAAAGTGGTAATCCTGAAACCTAATTTCCTCAGACTCAGCAGATGTCTGTCCTGTGTTAGCCTGTTTCTTTACTGACAGCTGTTTCACAAGTGCCTCCCCTCGTCTCTACAGAATGCCTTTTGTTTAATGATTTCCCTCCACATTATCTCCCATCCCACTTAGACAAGCTTTTTCAACTTTTCTAGTAGTTCTAGAAGGTTTTGTTACAGTTTCAAGAAAGGTTTTTATTTGAAGAAGTTAGCTTTAGCTAGGTAACTAACCTCTCAGCTAGTTTCTTAGTAACAGTTCTACTTAACTAGGCAGATAGCTGCACGTAATCAACATTTCAACAAAACCAATTTACTATTAAGGAAATTTTCAATTATTACAGCTATGCTTCAGAATATGCGCTTTTTTCTCTTTATTTAATTTCTTGGAGCGGTGATTTTGAAGGTCTAAGGGGGAATATCACATTAAGTGAAGCCCTCTAGTGGCAGAGGTCACATGGAGTTTAAAGCAAGCTGGGTCTTTGTCATGGGTTGGGGCAGTGAAAGGAACAGCTTTTAGCAAAACGCGGGCAACTGCCCTGCATTGTTCATGGTCTGAAGCATGAGTGAAAATAGTTGTGGCGGCCTGTAATACCACCGTGCTCCCTCTCTGTTGTAATATCTGTGCAGAAAGTACTGACGGAAAATATTTAAAAGTGTTTATCAGTAGAGTTTTCCTCTTTTTCCAAGTCTGTCATCTGTTGTTCATCTTTTCTGTTTTCAGCCAGCTCCAGACTGGCATACCTGACCAGGGGTTTTTCAAACAGTTGTGGGATCTTGATTTCTTTCCTGTCTGTATCAGTCCTATCCTACTGTATAATGTATTCTGTAACTTCAGTGAGAGGTTGTTCAGAGATGACATGGAGTACAAATTCCATTTGCCAGCTTTATTTCTAAAATCATTCTCAGCTGGTGGAGATATGGAGGGTAGCATTTAAATTAATCCCTCCCACAGACATGAAACTTATGCTTAGAATTGAAAGGGATAAGGAACTGGGAGAAATTAACCATATTTATTAACAAATAGAAATCTGCATAATAACTCAGGTGAAGTTTTAGTAAACATCACTTAATCTGATAAAGTCTACTTTGTGGAACAAGACTCAATCTCCTGTTTCTTTTAGAGGTGATGGATAGTTCTCATCTGACTAACAGAATGAGGAGTTCATTTTTCCCCTTATGGCGAATATGACAGAGTCCAGTAATCATTAGATGAAAAACGATACCTCTTAAACATTCTGGCTAGGTAAAAGAAAACAGATTCTGTCTTTGTCCAAAAGGACTGACAGCTTTTTATTACTGGATGGTTGCTGTGACTCCTGTAAACTTTGGCTTCACTAAAATTACAGTTAGCGATAAACTCAGAAGGTTCTTTCAAGTCTTTAATATCCATCTTCTGTTTATGACGCTTTTTTCCTCCAATAACCTACCAGTTAAACTATTATTATTGTTGATTAGGTTATCCAATTGCTGCATGTTAAAATACTGAAGAATTTGTTCATCAGTAAATATTTTTTAATTTCAGTGGAACTTCTCCAAGATTTCAGCAATATTAACCTGAAAAATTCAAACCCAGCATTTGGGAAAAAAGTTGAACATGTATTAGACAGAAAATGACCCGATTATCTGATTTTCCACATTTACATTCCTTTTATTATCTGCATTATGTTTTACATATATATTGCTGAATTAAAAGCCAAAGTCATACTCTTCACTGGAAAGAGCATGGACAACTGCTAAACCTTTTCATATTGCAGATCAGTGCTGTGTAGTAGCTTTCTTTTTCTAGGAAACTGAGGATGATTACTTAATTTTGACCATATTATTTGTCATAACATGAATACATTGGCTAAAATTCTTTTTCTGGTGGTGGAAGAAGGAAGTGTTTGTAGGAAATCAATGTCCATTTCTTCTCTCTCAGCAGAGAGGTCACCTGTCTCCTATTCTGACAAAGTTAATCAAAATTCACAGATCCTTTTTTTTTTCAACTTTTCTTCAGGAATATGGAACTGAATTCATCTGAGTTCTTCATTGCTGAATCTGTAAGTCAAATTTATAAGCGGTTACCCAGGGACTTACCCAGATCTCAGTGTAGAAAACAAGATAGCCTCAGAACAAGGTAATTTTCATCTTTTCCAAGGAATTGACATTGTGGATCCAGATATCTGAAACTCCAGTGGCTCAACACTTACTCCAAAAAGCCGTCTACCTGGTGATCTTTATGTACAGTAATTTAAAGACCTTTCATTTCTCAGAATGAAAAAAAATAAAGACTAGATTTCAATTGCCTTCCAAAAATAGTAGCATCTTCTGGTTTTATTAGGTTGTGTTTTGGGTTTTTGTTTGTTTGGTTTTGGTGTGTTATTTTGGTTTTAATAGGAAAATAGATATTCAAGGATTAAAACTGTTGTAAACTAGGAGTAATTCCACTGTAATGAAACACTGTAATATCATGTGTGAGAAATAGCAGGATCTCCTTGTGTAGCTTCCGTTTACAGTGTTACTGATTGTGTATTTTTGTTACTATCTTACAAAAGGACACTGGTGAAGCATCTTGTCTACAAACAGAATTCAGCCAGCCATCACTCCAGATGCTTCAGTATTCATTCCTTGAAAAGCGTGGTGAACAGTGTATTTTTCGATCAGCATACCTGTTTCCAATCTGTTATTATAATTGCTCTAACAGTATTACTATTTTATGTGTCATTTTGCCCACCCACCACCAACTGTCTTATTTGCTTGAAATTTTGGCACTTTACAAGACGTAAAGTAAGGAGAAAGATACATTAACAGCAAAATTAATTTGTTTGATTCTGTTGTCAAGCTTGATCCCCTTTCTGGAATAATATCATCTTACAATATAGGCCCTTAATCAGGATTGGTTTAGAATTTTGCTATAGTTGAATTTATATACAAAATTATGTTAGTAGAAAAGATCAGAAATCTTCCTGGAAAAGGAGCGGAAAGGGGAAAAGTAAAGATGTTGCACAGTGGACAAAGGAAAAATAAGAAGACAATAATGAAAAAGGCGCTGATTTTTTTTCTCTTGTAAGCAAAATTCATATTAAATTATGTAGTGAAATTTGAGTTGCTCTGATCAATTTGCTCACTGGTAAAATGTATACTACCTGACATTATTAAAGACAACTATGTCTTATTAAAATTGTATTAGTAAACTCTCCTACTGTTAACCATTAAGATACTCCACTTTTCCTGTATAATTTATTATCAATTTTCCAAATAATAGGCTATTCCAGCAGAAGTAAGTTTTACAAGTATAATACAATTGTAATGGTAGAAATTTTGCCAATGGAAAGGCAAGAAAAGTAGTGTCCCTAATATTATTGAAATGTAGACCTAGATGTCTTTAAAAACACTTTGAAAATGCTTACTATAGAAAAAATTATGTGTCAGTATATTACAAATTAAATCTTCAGCACAGCAAGATTTTAGGAAAGAATACACTAGGAACTTTAAGAGATTCCTCACTGAAGTTTAGCAAATACCTTTACCATTTCTTCTTCAAGAAATTATTTCACTTCATCAACAAAATTTAATTACTTTATTTTATTTCTACCCACTTGAAATTGATTCCTACAAAATGCTCCTGAACTGGAAAGTCTTCTGGTGGGGGGAGGGTAAACAGCTAAAACTGACTGCCAGGATAAATTGGCCAGAATGATTTGGCACATATCCTGAGTTTGCCATGAAAACATGTATCTGTGTGTCAGCTGCACACAAAGGCTATCTGGCCCCAGAAAAAGCACAGGGATTAGGCATAATGCTGCCTATTTGAGACAAAGGGTGTTCCTTAGTGCAGTGAGGTTAAAACAGACAGCTCATCAGTAGTACAAGTCTATCTGAATTATTTAGTTACCATTTTGAGCCAGAAGGAAATGGTGGCAGATTATTAATGACTTTTGGGGTCTATTCATCTCTTTATTTTCTTTCAGTGAAAGCAGTACTGGAAACATGAAAAGGTGCCAAAATTTGAGATCAGTTTTACTTTAATCACTTACAAGATATAGAATCACTTTCTTATTTCAATGCTAGTTGAAAAATAGAACTGATTTTGATTTATATTTCACTTAGACTTATGAGGTTGCTATTTATGTTTGTAAGTGAGTGCATGACCAAAATGAATGGAACAACTCATATGCTCTAGAAAATAGAAGTCCATGGATCTACTGGATGAAAACTGTTTTATTGATTTCAAGGGGGTTTAAGTCATTCCATACAAAATACTTCAGGGAAAAATAGTGACAGGTGTAAAGAAACTATATAAAAGATATTAACATAGACTGCAATGCATTCTTGCAATCAGAGATATTCTTGTCATATTTCAGTGATGGGCAATTTGAATTAATTTTGCACAGAAATATTTACGGATATGTACTAAGAACATATAAAAAGAGTATTTAGGAACATATTTTTTTTCATTTCTAATTAATTATATATGAACAAAATAACAGCTGGTATATAATTTAAAATTTGGCAGTTGCAAAAATTAAGATTAAGGACACAGTTTCCAATAATTTAAAATCCTAAGTTAAGGTGAAGCCTTGTGTTATGTTGATAATAAGCAGATCCAAATAAGGTATTATAGAAATTTTAGATTATATTTATTAAAAAAAAAGCCTGATTATTTTTCCTGTGCAATTTTTTCAGAATATTTTTGTTGTAATATTTTAGCCAAGTAGGAGGACTTCTGTTTCAAAATTTCTAAATATTTGTATTTTTCTTTTCATTCTTATTTTCATTTAAAGGTTCAGGTTGTTTCCTCTGGGCCAGAAAAAAAATACATTAAAACAGTAAAAATAAAATTGCTGCAGAACTAAGTCATTGCAAGTGAGATGAAAAATAAAAAAAATACAAATCACAAAAAAACCCCTCAAAAACAGGATCATAGTGCATTAGCAACAATGCTTGCAGATTCATTATGGCTCACAACAAAGGTATTTATAAGTGGACCTCCTGCCTCTGTTGCATGCTGTCATTGCTTTGGATTGACTGCTGTTAGATCCCTGTAATCCTGAGCCCCGGGATCTTGTCCTACATGTTTACCCCACTTGGTATGCATGTCAGTATGTATTTCAAATGGAAATGAACTCTAATCTTTGTATGTGTTAATAGAAAAGGGTTTTAATCTCCTAAACCCCATATTTACCATGGTTTTGTTTTGTTGTTTGGATTTTTTAAAAATAAAGTTTATAAAAGCTGTGTTCAGAATTTCTGCTTCTATTTGTTAGCTTATCCACTTAAGTTTGGTTAATATTTGGCATTTCTTAACTCAATAGTGTGTCATGGCAATAATATTATGGAATATATTCAAAGATGAGGAGACAAATAGATTAACAACTACTGGTCTAAAAATTACATTTTAATAATGGAAAGTCTTGTCAACATTCTTATCTGTAATGCACTTGTAAGAATAAAATTTCATATTATAGAAGATTCATATTACCTCTATAGAAATAATATATGACTGTCATTCATTTGTGAGACTATATTGTCCTGGAGATGTTATTTGGAGATTAAAACCTAAATATTATTTAATTTAGAATAGGTTCGTTAAAACTATCATATCCCATTCCACTTGAAAATGTGTTGTTGACAACAGATGAAAAAGAATGTACTTCCTTTGAAAGGGATAAAAAAAGTCATCAATATACTTGAGTTCCAGTCCTCAATCCTGTAAGAAAATTCATATTTGCAGTTCCTTTTACCCAACACAATTCTTGAGTCATGTAGGAACTTTGTGAAAATTACTGCTATTTCCATATTATGACTCTTATTAATAAATATTTGCATCATGCAGCTGCTTCTTGGAGCTTGGTTTCATGACCATTTGTCTGGGATCCCTTTTCCAGTGACTGACCAACCTCTCAGTGAAGCACCTTTTCCTGATCTGGTTCTGGTCAGAACTTCCCCTGATGGAGCTTCATTCCAGTTCCTCATGTCCTATTGCTAATCACCAGAGAGAGGAGATCAGGTCCTTCCCCTCTTCTTGAGGAAGTTGAAGACTGAGATGACATCTTTCCTCAGCCTTTTCTCCTCCAAGCTCCAACAAACCAAGTGACCCTGGCTGCTTCTCCCTGCCTTTCACCATCTTGGTCAACCTTTTCTGAATGCTCTCTGGTAGTTCCACGGTCTTCTTATGTTGGGGACAATAATATAAATGTGAAAATCATGAGAGCAATTTGAACAATGGTGTGACATGATGAGGATGCTTTACTTAAGAACCTAGTGGAACACGTAACTCCACCTGGATAGAACCCTATTCCTGGCAGAAATTTATTGACATCCATAGGCTGTCATTAGGGAAATGGATCTTCCACTTAAGAAAATGTGTTCTAAATTTATAAAACTTTTAATTTCTGTCTAGTAAAAGTAGTTTCAGCATATTCCAGTCTACTTTATTGATTTTGAGATTACTTTTGGAACTAAAGGTGATGTGAGGAATATGTCAGCCAACTCAGTCAAAACCCCCACTTTTAATATCTGTCATCTAGTGTGTCAGGTTATTTCCCAAGTTCAAGTAATAAACTGATAAACTAAGGATGTATTAGACACAGAAGAAGTACACAAAAGATGATATTGATTTAATTAAAACATTAGATTAGACTCATATACAATCATATAAACATATAAACATATAAACATCATATACAATCATTCTTTTAAGCTATTTTTTTTAAGCAAAACATGCAAGGGTTAAAATTCTTAGAGCAAAAATATCTTCCTTAGTTCCACATATTTTTAATTTTAAAGTAAATGTGTTAACAGAAAGGGGACTACAACAAACTGTAATTTTAAAGTTTAGCTAAGTTTAAATAGCAATAGAATAGTCCTTCCAGCATGCTTTACTATTTAATGTAAATTCCTCCCACCCATCCCCCAAGTTAACTTACTATGCTCTTTTAAGAATTTAACATTTTATAAAGATGAAACATTTGGTACAACTTTTAACAATTTAAGAAAACAATAGAAGATGATGGTTCTAGGAAATTATTATGTTAAGGGTTTTTTTCAGTTTTTAGTGTCTAATTGTAGTAGCCACAATTTAGGCAATAGCCACGTATGGTTCTGCCAGGTTCAAAGATATTATTCTGCATCAAGCCCTGAAAGATTTTGTTCAGTTATGCAAATGCTCATTCACTTGAGTAGCCTTTATTCATATATGTGATCGTATTCAACACATTGTTTTATGATTAATCAAAACACTGAAGTGTCGCAAAAAGAGTACCTTCTCTTTTCTTGTGTTTTTGCACAATTTTCTGTACAGGCAAATATTCTTCAGAAACTATTTAAACTGCTTATTATGCATAGCAAAGCATGCCTGTAAAACAGTTTGTGTCTCTATTTCTACAACAATATGTATTATTTTTAATCATTATAATCGGAAGCTTCATTGTTCTTGAAATACTGCTTTGTTAATCAGATTTCTTGTACTTAGATAAATATTACTTTGCAAATACATAGAACAGAATGTATAGAAAATATCAGTCCCTCAAACTTTTGTGTTTTTCAAGTCTGACTTTTGTTAATTATCTTTTGGACATTGTGGGTAAATTGTTCATTATTACATTATCATAATGTGGGGGAACTGGATTGCACTATCTCCAAAGAATATGCATTACATCAAAATGGATTACCTAAAACTGGTTGAAAGCCATTTTTCTCATCGTTGCAATTGTCACATTAGTGAAAGAAAACAGTCAGCATTCCATGAACATTTTATTTCTTTAGAATCTCTAAGATTTCCCAGGAGAATAAATCATATAATCAAGCAAAAGTGCTTGGTGTGATCAATTCTGCAACACTGCGTTGCTTTTTCTGGAAAGTCATTTATGAAATAATTAACTGTATCCATGTTATTCAGTGTTGTCTACATACCTTAATAAAACATGATGACAGCAGGCATTGATCATGGAAGTTTGAACATTATTTTATCGTGATTGTTTTCAAAATTCAGTTTGATGAAATGAACATTCTGGGTAAATCCAGTTACCTGAGAATAAACTTAAAAACTGTAATTACTTTATGAAAATAAAGAGGCATATCACATGTATTTGGTGAATTTCAGTTTTATTAAAAATCTCTAGGATCCGAATTACATTTTATCAATAACAAAATATTTTAATTATCAAAATCTTTAAAATAAAAGAAAAATAGATTGTCTATTAAAATGCGAGTACGGGCATCTATGTGGGCTTATAGCTGTGAACGCACAAATAAAACACACACATATGAATGACAGACATACCTTGTGCATGTAAGTATATATATGTTTATGTTGTATTCATACATAGAATCACACAGCAATTTTGAGCCCTCTAGTGGTAAGAAACCTCTCTGTTAAGAATACATTAATCTCAGCCTAAGTATATCCACTCTAAGAGGCAAGCGTCTAAATGTCTACAGGATGATTATGTCTTCATGTAAGTTCAGGCTATCTCACTGCAGTTGGCATGGGTGTGTACATACAAATGTTAATAACTACATAGATCTGCAAGCCGTGTTATGGTTTCCAGCATGGTAATTTTTGTGCCTTTTCTTTGCTAAAAAATAAAAAATATCTATTCTGTATTCTTTTGACACATTATTGATAATTCATGATACCTTTTGAAAAAACAAACAAAAAAAAAACCCAAAAAACTCCACTCAATCTCCTGACCCAAACACTGTCTAATAAAAGGAAAATGTTTTCAAACACAACATCCTCATTCTCAGCCTTTCATTATATAGGTACACATGTAGTTACTACAGGGAAAGGAGGAAAAAAAAATCTTCATTTCCGTTTGGAGAAGTTTTCACAACATATAACTTCAGCCATCTAAAAGCTAGGTTTCTAGGCTAAGCTGGTTGTTTGTACTCACCTTGCTGTCACTGGAGACAAATAGGTTGTTTGAGAATGAGTTGTCTTGTAAAGGTGCCTGGGAGAGAGCTGGAAGATAGGTGAAATATTTATGGATGCAAGGGTCTCTCCATTCTTCAAGGAGACCTAGATAGCAAACTTGGAATCTATGTTTTCTTTTTTATAAGGCTGAAAAATAATTATGTAAGAATCCTAGATTTGAGCAACATTGAATAACACAAGAATAAATACTATTGTTTATAGAAATGCTTACATAATGCATATCATACTATAAGATGTAATAAAATATTAATTAATATGTATATTATAATAAGATATTAACAAATAAATCTCAGACAGGTTAATCTATTACATGGCAAAATCATTTTGTAAGATTACTACTACTTTGAGGAAACTCCAGAATAACATTCAGAAGTGTTTTTTTTCTGGTGCAGGATAGATTTGATGGGCTCCAGGGATAAAATTTTCTTTCATTTTCCTCTTGGACTCAGTTTAAATATTTGTTCAGGATGACCATCCATACCTGAGACCTTATGAATTCTGCAGCTGACCTTCAGGAAATTTTTGCAAGAACAAAGGAGCACAGCTATTCAGTGTGGTAAGATTGCTAAGGTCTTTTCTCAGGGAACTCTTACCAGGAGGATCTTAACTACAGCATTCATTCCCTCTATCCAGAGTCCCATAATCTTGTTGACTCTCAAGAAAGTGAAAGTGTAATTGACATGAGCTTTATTCACATATGTGACCGTATTCAATACAATTCAGAGATGAATCTGAGTTTCTGGAATTATTTAATTAAAAAACTAGTTTATTATTTTATGATCATAATTTGTTATGTGACAAGTGCTTAGGACAGGAAAATTACATAAGTTAGAAGCAATTAATTCTCATTTTTAAAAATAAAATAACAATTTTGTTTTCAATGTACTAAAGCAATTAAAATATATTATTTTTCAATTGATTGTTTATTTTTCACATCTATCAAAATTCTATACCTTATGATACAGAAATGAACTCCTAAAAGGGAATTGTACAAATTGATTTTTCTTACAAGATTATCTAGGCAAATCATGCATGACAGAATATAATTTTTGTGTGATAACAGTCCACTTCAGGCAGGTACTGTCGTGTAAGGTTGCAATATACTTCCAGCATGCAAGGTTATGATTATCAAAAAGACTGGAGTAGGTTATGCCTCACAGAAGAGAACACTGGTGACTTCAAAATGTGAAAAAATTACAGAACTGCGGAATGGGTCAGGCTGGAAGAGACCACAGTGGTCATCTGGTCCAACCTCCCTGCTCAAGCAGGGCCATCCTAGAGCATGTGGCACAGGACTGATCCTGACAGTTCTTGAACATCTCCAGTGAGGGAGACTCCACAGACTCTCTGCACAACCTGTTCCAGTGCTTGGTCACCCTCACAGGAAAGAAGTTCTTCCCCATATCCTGGTGGAACTTGCGTGCATCAGTTTCTGCCCATTGCCTCATGTCCAATTGTTTGGCAGCACCAAGAAGAGCATTTAGATAAGAATACTAAACGTTATTATGAGACTTGAAATGCTAAGGGAAAAATAAATTATAAGTTAAACCATGGCACCTTTCTTGTTTAAAATCCATTTTCTAGTAGAAATTAAAGATTCAGGAAAGTAATACAACTTATCAGTGTTATGCTTGGGATAAACAATCCTAAATTCATAGTTCTCAAAATCAGATGTTATTGTTTAGTTATGAAAACTTTATAACAATAGTATATGATGTCTGGATAAAAGTGCTAGTGGGCAAAATAATCTTAATTTTCTCCAAGAAGATGTAGCAATTGCTTTGGCATGAGTAGAATATAAGGATAAAGATGTTTTAATGGGTGCTTAGGCAATCAGGAATTCTTGACAGCAGACCGATGAAAGAGAAAATTAAATTTAAAGACTGCTGGTGCAAAGTCATCAAACCAAGTTGTACTTCCTGATCTTTTGCAGCCGACATCACTATTATCCTTCCTGCATCTTGCAATTATTTCATCAGGTCTACAGGAGACTAAGATACTGTTCATTGATGTGTCACAGGGAAAAACAGTCTCCCTATGTGGAAAATCACACTTCATGTGCCACACAAAGATGAAATAATTTTAACACCTTAAATAAAGAACTGCTTAAAAAACTGCCACCAAATGAGCATGGTTGAGAATATAAACCATACACCAGAGAAAAAAGACAAAGACAACAAAAATTCAGTTTCCATCCTCTAATATGTACTACATCCCAAAGCTTCAGTCATGTGTTTAAAAGACATTCATGGCAACAGCTAAACAAAGCATGGGTTCAATTGCTGTATGGGCCATTTGCTTAGAATTTGAACTTGATCCTTGCAGGTCCCTTCCAAGTCAGAATATTCTGTGGCTCTATGATCCTTGCCACACAAGGTTGATTAATAAGGGTGGTAAAGGGCAGTCTGTTGGATTTCCTGTGACTTCATAACTTAGGTAACAGGTGCTAGAGTAGATCTCAAAAAGTACCCCTCTTGTTTTCACATCTTTTGGAAACAAATACAGAGGCCAGAACAGGCAACTGAGCAATAGATTCCTCTGCTTTTCAATGTCATGTCTGTTGTCCAGTAAGGCTAGCAA
The DNA here is from genome assembly GCF_023055355.1 of Agelaius tricolor. NCBI lineage: Eukaryota > Metazoa > Chordata > Aves > Passeriformes > Icteridae > Agelaius > Agelaius tricolor. The sequence continues at coordinate 28,845,953 of NW_027269265.1, read as the reverse complement.
GGAAACAGCAGGTTTTTTTAATGTGAGACATAAGTTTCATAGAGTCTCTACAGCCTCTGATATTAAATAGGGTCAAGACTTCATCTGAAGAATTTGAACTGAATGCATTTCAAAGAGATTACTGATATGCTTTTCTATTATAAGAATTTTTATGGTTGTGTGCAGAATCATAAATAACATGAAACATCTCACTTCACGCTCCAAAAAAATTGCTATCTAAGATTATGAGAGGATCCCTCTGTGGACATCAGCATATGATACACTAGCTATGCCTTCCTGAAAGGGCTGGTCCTTCATTATCAGCAGCTGAATAGTAGTTTCTTGTGGACTGCTATTCTTTTCTACTGTTTCAATTTCTGCATGTCATTAATGGCCAGGAGAGATCATGTACAGTTTGAAAAGAGGAAGAGGCTCCCAAAAAAAATCATGTTTCTGCATCAGCACTGAATTCCTCTGTTGCATCTATAGGCTTCTTTCTTTGGTATTTGGGAACTGAGTTGTCAAACAGTTTTTTAAGAAACATTTTTGTATTTTATTTATAGATTTACAGAAGTAATCATATCACAACAAGGGAAATCTTATAAAAAGATAAAAGCCTTATCATTAAAAACTAGCAAGCAACATCTTGTGTGAAACAATCATAGAATGGCCTGGGTTGGAAGGAGCCTTAAAAGATCATCTGATTCCAATCCCCTGCTGTGGACAGTGACATCTTCCACTAGATCAGCTTATTCAGCCCCCCATCCAGCCTGGCCTTACACACTTACAGGGGTGGGGCATCCACAGCAGGCTCTTCCAGTGCCTCACTGTTACAGTACATGTCACAGTTTAGACAGCCATGACACACAGAGTATCATCATACAATGTCTGAAAGCTTTAACCCATACACAGTAACACTACATCTCATCAGACAGCTTCAGGTGTCCACCCATACAGAGTAAAATCAGGTCACTTCAGAAGGCTGAAAGCATCTGCCCTTCTTGTTCTTCAGCCCAGCCTTTTATGCCCCTGATGTTGATGCATTGCACCTGTGTGCCCTCTGTTCCCTTTGGTGGTTGGTCAGTGCCCCTGGGCACTCCATGGCTCATTGCTGTCAATGCTGCTCACAGCTGTACCCATTGGGGATGAGCCTGGCCCCAGCCCCACTCCCAATTACACCAAACTGTGTGCCTATACCTCACTACCCTCACATAATTTTAATTTTTTTTAAACTATCTAATCTAAACCTACTCTCAGTTTAAAACATTCCTCCTTGTTCTGTTGTATTCTTGTAAAAGATCCTTCTTCGTTCAGGTACTGGAAGGCCACAATCAGGTCACCCCAAAGCCTTCTCTTTTCCTGGCTGAACAAACCCAGTTCTCTCAGCCTTTCCTGATAGGTGAATAATCTTATTATATCATTTTAGAATATAACTGCTTGCCTTCTTATTGCCTATGTCCGTATGTACATGTTGTTCCTAATGCTTATTGATTACCCGTTTGACATCACACCTATCAATTTCATAACGTACAAGTATTTGATTCAAAAAACTTTTACTTCATGTCGTAAGTGAATTAAATGTAAATGTACATAAAAACTCTGTTTGCCATCCCATACCCTAGTCAAAACCAAAACCAAACAGAGAAGTAAGTCACAAAACAAAAAAAGGCACATAAAAAGGACAATCTGACTAGTAGTAATTATAATCTCTAGTTCATTACCAGAAAAGTCACAAATTAACAAATCCATTGTGTATCTGAAACGATGGGTAGGATAGTTAATTTCTTATTCTGTTATATCCTTTTCTGGATAATAGGACAATTTTTGCAAATCTCACTCTTTCCCAGTTTTCCAAGATAAGTTAAAAATTGGCAATGATTCATTAGTTCCTTTGAGAATTCTGGGCATAAATTACTTAGCGAGTTCATTTGAAACATTCTCATATGGGAGTAGATGTTGTCTTATCAGTGCTTTATTTCAGATAGAAAATGTTGTGTTTCCACCAACTACCAAATGGTTTGGCCCTAAACCAGCCATTATCTCAGCTTCTCTTACTCTAAATGAACTTATAACCTTTCTGAGAAAGATACGACACAATGTTCAACCCTCCTTTTTCCTAGTAGATAATTCTGTAATCTTAGAGCTCAGATGAAGTAAAAACATTGAGTAAGTTGTGCACATACTTCTTTCTCAAGGACAGATTTCTCAAGGAGCTCCTTTCTCTTTCTCTGTCATCTACAGGACTTTGCTTCCCACCTGAGCTTCTTGGCAAGAAGTCAGAGTCCCACTTCTAAAAGAAAAAGAAAAGCTAATCTTATTTTGTGTTTATCTAGTTTTGCCCCAGATAATGCAGAAATATACACTGAAAAATCCATATTCTAAATTGTTCTCTGCCGAGCTGATGGCTTCTTATAAGCTGTGACTTGATTAGACAAAACAAATGACTTTGTTAATATGTTCAGGTTGGGCTTCTTCAGAAAGAGAGGCAAAAAAGAAAGGGCTCATAGAAGCTACTTTCTTCATTGGAAATGTTGTCTAGGGAGTAAAAACTGGAAGTAATGTTAATGTTTTAGAGCAGTACTTTGGCAGGAAGACACTTTTAGTATGTGATATTTCAAAATCTGGAAAACATTCCTAGATGATATTACATATTTTAGAGACTCCCTGTGCTGACAGTGTTTTGTTGATACTTTTATATGTGTTTGGATGTTTTTGTTGGCATCTGTAAATTCCAGAATTATTTCTGCTATCAACAGAATAACAATAGGAATGCCTTAAGACTGCTCTTTTCTTTTTGCCTTATTTTTTTCCTTCCACTAAAATAGATATAAAAACATCACACTAAGTTTGGGGAGACAACAGATTTTTTTAGAAAGTTCCCAGTTTCCTAGTGGTTTCTCTGACTATAATCAGTGATTCTTCAAGAATTAACCAACTATACAGGAATTTGCAAATAAAAGCTAAGAAATCTGGTGACTACATCTGGGAAGAGGAGAAATGTCATCATCTAGGGTAAAGACTTTAGACTGAAGACAGAGTAATGGAGTAAGAATGCCATGGGATTGGAGAGTGAAAAAGGAGGGAGAGATGGAAAGGGTTAGCAAAATTATTGCTGTCAGCTGACCTATAAAATTCTGAAATCAAAACAAACTGAATAAACTGAACAAAAAGAAGAAGCAGGACAGATTTTGCAAAGAAAAAAGTGGCATTGTAAGACAAACCAGGATGAGGAAACTTTGGAAGGTTTGCTAAATAAACAGTTAAAAAGATAGGAGTAAGATAGGAGTATGAAGACCAGATCAAGGACAAAAGAAACTGAGTTTGGATGGAGAAATTAAATAAACACAGTTATTATCAACCTAATACTTATTGGTACATTTTGCTTAAACCCAAAAAACGTGTTTCTCTTTGAGTGTTCATTTTTTCAGTTTAATGTATAGGAAAATAGATACAAAATTATTTTTAAAATAATACATTAAAAGGATAGGATAGATAAGACCTTGAACAACCTGGTGTATTGACAGGTGTTCCTGCCCATGACAGAGGGTGGGACCAGATGATCTTTAAGGTCCCTTCCAACCCTTAAGGTCCTATGATTCTATGATATTAGGACAGCAAGCTAGAGCACTCAGATCTATATTACAGCTATTCACTATCAAACTTAAAAAGTTTACATTCCCCACTCCCCCAAACCAAAGTACTGTGATACCAACTTTGATTAGATCATGTTCTTCTGCTCTTTCCACAGAAAACAACTCAGCCAGATTATCAGTGTATTGCGTGTATGGATGAAATTAAACCTTAAAATACATAAAGCAACAGATCATTGAATGTCTTCAGGTCTACAAAAATCCCCCAAAAACATAAAATATGAACCAACATACTTAGGGCTTCAACAGTCTCAAACTTACATGTGTTTTTCTAATTATTTAGACCTAAATTAAATACTAAGTTGAAATAAAGTAAAATTAAAATATCAAAGAACTATATTTTACACTTAGACTTTTGAAAAATCCAAATGGGAGAAATTTCTATTAATTTTTTTTTCAGACTTCTTATTTAAAGGCAATACTTTCCACTCTGAATACACTCATTTTATGTAAGATCATTTAAAGTTATTTCAAAGTATCTGAGTGTTTTAAATCTCTTCATCCTAATTTCATACTGATTTACTGTGATTTTTAAGTTAAGTTCATTTAATCGACTATATTATGATATTAATATCATAATATAGTCGATTAAATCATTAAGTTCATTTAATTGACTATATTATGATAAAACTAAAAAAAAATATTGACACCATTCAAAGTTTTTCCAAACATATTAATATGTTTTTTTAAAAAACAAGCTTTTTGAAACAATGGCTTCACCTCTCTATAATGGAATGAAGTAATGCATCATTGCTCTGAAGTTAGTATTTTGAATGTCTAATAATACTTAGGATGCACTAAGAGCATCCTAAGTATTATTAGGCATTCTTAATATTCATTTTTATGACTCAGTTCTTTTCCAAAATGGCCAATTTTAAGTTATTCTAATTTTTAAAATAGCACAGCACTAGGAGAAATTAAAAGGAAAAAGGCATGATACTGTATGTGTAGAAGTAGAAAGACAGTGAACAAATAATGATAGACTCACAAGACATTGGCCCAGATACAGAGGAAGAAATACTTGATGCAAGCAGTAAGGTTTAATTAGGCTGTAACTTTTAACAATTGAAGTCAGCTGGGACGTGTCCTGCAGTAACTCAGACCACAAGGGTAAGCATTACTTATGCTTCCACTTACTGGACAGCTGCTGCCAGTATTCACCACTTCACAGTTAGCCAGTTTCTAGGACCTCACATATAAGAGAGCTTTGAAAGCTGTAAACCTGTTTTTTCTTCTTTAGATATGGCCTTTCCTTTCATCTGCTTTAACTCTATTCAAGCTGCCAAGATGTGACAATGCGTGCAGCGCTCTAACCCACTCCAGCAAGCTGTGGTTATAGGGATGGCAGAAACACCTACCATTTGCATTCTGGAAGTATGAGAAATGCTCTATTCCACTTCCAAAGAAAGTGAAGGTGCAGTGTCCATATAATTGTAAATTTTAATTAACATAGTAATTACTATCAACAATAATTGTAATAATAATTCTATAGTAGCCATATCTGAAAGAAAGGGCTCAGTCTGGTGGTGAAGGTTTTTGCTGCCTTTTCCTCATGCTGGAGATTAAAAACTGAACACAAAAGAACAGAAAATAAAGGTGTTATATTTGGGCACTTATTCCTTGACAGTTTTGCTAAATATTCTATTCTTATTATTTGAGTGGGCAGATTAATGGCTGCACAGTGCCTACATAAACCCCTATAATGATTTTCAAAGTCGTTTTCATAGGCTGTCTTTGTATTTCTCTCTCTCTCTCTCTCTGCTGGTACAACTGCCTATGAGATGCTTGAAACACACCATCTATAGTAAACAATGAATAAGAGAAAAAATTCTGTTAAATTCCAAAGAATGTTGCAAATCAAAATTTTCTTATTATTTCTCATTAAAATGTATTAATCTATAGTGTATCTTAAATAAAAGTTGACAAATTGTTTTAAGAAGTTTGTTAACAGATGCCTAAGATACAGCTTAGCAATTTTATATGTATCCTTAGCTAAGAAATTAGACTGCAGAATATTAAAAATAAATAAATACATGTTTAAGCTCTACTGTTTTAAAATTACCATGAACAAAGATGGAATAAAGCAAAATAGTAACCTGCAAAGAAGATCTACACATTTCTTGTCTCTTAGGTCAGAGCACAAATACAGTAGCAGATTTGCCTACTCCTTTCCTGAAAGTAAGATCAAATTATAAGTATTTATAAAAAGCACAAAGTTTGCTATTTGGAAGTTTTTAATGGGTAAATCCCATAGTATTTTTATTTCCCTTTGTCAACATAGGGAATGGATCCTTTTCTCCCTCCTGGGAGGAATTTTTCTCTGCTTTTCTATAAAAATGACTAGAACTTGAACCAGTGAACATCTGAAGCAGGAAAATAAATAAAATCTAAGAAAAGTAAAAAGTTTGAAGGCAACTGGAAATTGACAAATAAGAGCAGAAAACTATGGCAGTTTGCCAACCAGCTGCAAAAACTAATTCAGCTTTAGATAAAGAGATTTTAAAGGGGAAAAGGACAAGAAAACTTCAGAAAAAGGAAGAATAAAGGAGCAAAGAATAAATCCTTAGAGCTGTGTTAAAGAAGAAACATAGGCAGTGCTTTGTTGTTTTAACTGCAGAACTGCAAGAGGGGCTTTTCATTGAGGCTTTGAATAGCACCAAAGAAACAGGCAGAATAAAGTGGAAGCACTGAAGTTTTCCTTAATGCAGTAGCTTATAGACAGCCACCCAAAAGGGATTTAAAATAAGCTTTTCTAGACAAATAGAAATTATTAATGTCAGTTAGAGTTTTCTTTGCTAGTCTACATATGGACATAAGAACAACAGTGTTGCACACAGTCCTGTGTACAAATTCATGGTGAAAAGTGACTGAGATTGTTGGACAAAGAAAATTAAGTAGTTGAAAATATCAATGGAGGCCACCTTTTCCTGGAAGAGAAAAGTATTTTATATCATCTACAAGATTATTTTTCTTTTTAGGTACATCATATTTTTATTTCATAGTCAGAGAGCGTGTAAAAGAATGAAGTGATGAGTGCTGTCTGGTTACAACAGCAGACCAAAATAGCAAGCTGGCATATAAAATAGCATGAAGGAAGGTGGTCACAGGCTTGTCTTCTCGTCTGTCACTGGGCTTTTTCATCAAGCTGTGAATAGCAAGTCAGCATGACGTACAGCTGCTGCTTATTGTGTAGAGATCTAATGACTGCATCTACTGTGCCCCTCTGCAGCATACTCAGAAGTTCCCTTAGGACAGCATCTCCTGACCAGTCAGACTATGCAGAGCGTATGGGCCGCTCAGGGGCCCTCCAAACACCACCCCAGAGCTCACAAGAGGATTCCCCGAGGGTGCCAGGCTCTGAGAGTGAGCTCACACATGCCCTCTGTATGAACCAGATCCTTTCACCTCCATTATTCACGGCGTGACTGCTGCGTGAAATTCCCAGGGCAGCATAGCATGACTCTGCAGCTTTCATCTGGCATGGGCAGGGGACACAAGCTCTTTCACATTACAGCATGCACCTTAGGTACATACAAATTCTGGCATTAAGAAGACAAGAGCAATTTTGGCTTGCATCAAATAAAAAGACTTGACATGTGTAACTGCTATGAAAGTTGAAGTCTCATTTCAAACAAGCTTAAGCAAATGAGGGATTGAAGCTATATTTTATTTTTTATGGCTACATTTTCCAGCAGTCAGCTGCTTCAGAATAATGATAAAATTCCTAATGATAATTGTTTCTCCTTTCGGAAGTTTCTTTGGCAGTTTTTATCTGCTTAATAGTTGTTCTGCTACTCATCAGTGCTGAAGGCTATACTTTCACTGGGGGAAAACAAGTGAGTATGTTGCCTTTGTGCCTTCCATGACCTGCAAGCTTCTAAACTTTGTCATGATCCTCATTTTCTGTTGTCTCATCTCGTTCCTAATTTTTCATTCTGTATTTCTGCTAATGTTTCAAAATAGATATTTTGGATTTTCTGAATAGAAAGTGCTTTAATTAATCTTTTGGCATATTTTTAATAAATATTTTTTCCCTTGGGTACGCATATCTTACAAGAAGTATGTTATTTGAATATGTCCCAGCTGTGTGAGTGAACCATACCCAATGACGGACTGCAAGAGAAGGAAAATTATTAATAAGTGTCATTTTTGTTCACATTCTTCCTATAACATGGAATTTTTTTGCAAAGTCTTTTTGGTACATCACCAAATTGGGGGTGGGGGAGTTGGGGTGGAAGAGAAAGAGGAAACAAATTATTTGACAAAACATCTGGGCTGGAAAATTAATCTCACAGGTTTCAAATGGCATTCTTCCCATCAATGTCAGTGAGTCCATCAGAATGTCTTCCAAATTATTATCTGTCATTTGTGATGAGGAGTAAAAACTCCTTGGAGAAAAGACAATTTGTACATAGCACTGAGAGCACTTACACCACTTGGTAATGGAAAGGAATTTTATTATCATCTGCTATAGCATTTATATGCTATTAATTGTAATTTGTATGGTAAAGATGCTGCTAGTAACTAAATGAGAATTTGTGAGTCATGAAAAAATAACAGGAAGGCATCTGTTATGACTTTCCATCCTGTTATTCTAGATATTTAATAATAATTGCTGAAAGTGACCAGGGATGTCTGTCATTCCATTGTTCCATCAGACAAATACCTCCACTGACATTAAGGCTTTTACTAATGTGAATAAGGGTTTCGACTTTGCTTCACCAGCTAAAGACCTTAATCTGGCAGTGACCAAACCACAGCTCTGGAACCACAGGAAGAGGAACTGTTGGAGAAGTGGCTGCCCATGTGTGCCTCAAGTTCAAAACATTTTACATGTGTTTCAGGATGGTGGGGGTGTCACTGGCACTCTTGTTATCTCCCAAATGCATAAAATCACATTTACACCATATGGATTCTGAATTCCTTTTTAATATGGATGCTCATGCATGATTCACTGATGTATTACTTCTGGCCTGTTCCTTGAGAAATAGCATGCCATATTGTTATAATAATGTAACCTTATCTCTGATTTTAGCAGAGATAAGAGTTCCCTTTTTTTTTGTTTAGATTTGTCAGATCATAAAACTGAAATGTTAGTGTTGCCTTTAATGGTATCTAATTAGTAACTGTTCATATTCAACAACATTCTTTATTTTTATTGGCTTGAGTTACACTGTGTTTTTTTGAAAGTGTTCCATGAACCAACATTTTGTACTTTCTTTAAAATTTTGCTATATTTTGGATGACAAAGTAATTTTCATTTCTATATTTTAACCTCCTTTATCTAACTTTTTACTTTGATTTTTCTCTACAGAATTGCAAATGTTTACTCATTTATCTAGATAACTTTTAATGGAAATTTTCATTTTCACATGGACACCCTAATACTTTTAGATGAGTTGTGTTTGCTGGCCCTCTCCAGTCCCCTTTAAAAGTCATGAAACTCTGCCTCTGGGATATAGCCTAGGATCCTAGGAGGTGAAAAGATTAGCAAAAAAAATGAAACACAAATAATTTGCAGCCATATCAGATAGCTTTGATAGTCTCTGTAAACCACACTGGAGAATAGTCTTCATCAGTCAAACAGAGAGCTCAGGTACTGCAAGGACTGGCTTCTTGGAAATATAATTTTTGTATCTTAAAGTTACAGATGGAAGCTGAAGCAATGTATAAGATGAGCATCTTGTTGAGAGTAGTTTGATAAGATTTTTCTACCTGTGGAACAGTTTGATAAATTTTTATAACATTTTGCAAACTATTTTGCTCTGTCTGTATTCATGGCCTATTGTGTCTCCAAATCAGAGCTAGAAATTACTTTATCCTTTTTTGGATACTTGATGTTTATCATAAGGACCTGAATTTTCTGTACCATGGAGAATTCTTTAAAGAATCTCTGTTCAAAACATTTTCCTTCTAGCATATTTAAGCTTTGAAAGCTTTGAAAATGAATGGGTGGCAAGGGCCTTGGAGCTATCTAGTTATAAAACAAACAAAAGGTAGCAGAGGCACATGAATTATAAAAGCTCATCAGAAGTGCAAAACTGGAAGTCCCCTATAGAGAATTTAAAGAAAAAAATTAATTGCTTTGAGCATACTAAGATTGCATTTATTGGCTTTCCTTAATAATATTACAGTTGAACAACAAGGCTGTTTCATTTTTTGAAAAAATAATATTATTTTTTTTTAGATAAGAAAGCTTTTAATATGATGAAAAACCTGATTCCCTTTCAGTTAGTTGAAGAACTAAATCAAATGTAGATCTCACCAATAAACTCACTGCTAGCATGTAAGCCTTAACCCATGCCAGTGGAGCACTGCGATATTTTATCTTTTTTTTGACAATCTGGGCCATTATTTACAAATCACTAAGTGTAGAGATCTACAAAGCAACTGCAGGAACTATTTTTAATTGCAGCTGTTTTTTGGTCGCATATCTTACCTGCATCAGAGGCTTCAGCTAATAAACAATTTTCTGCCCAGTTTTTCTTGCTATTTTTCCCCTCTTTTATGCTTCATGGAAGGTAGAGTGCTGCCACTGTTCTACCATTCCAGCAATGTATGGACTATCCTAAAGCACAAATATATAATACAAATACTGCTTGTTCAAGTTAAAGTTATTGATTTGTTTCTTTGTCAAACTTAACACATTTCTATGTTTTGTCTCCCAAGTTTTTGGTTTACTACCTAAGCCATTAATATTATCTGGCTTTTAAATTATTTTTCAAATTTCTTTGGCCATTGATAGGATACAGTATTAGTTTTGTAATCTGGAAGTCAGTTTTGTCAACTAAATAAAATATTTTTTAAAAAACATAACTCTATCAGAGAATTCTAATAGGTTTATAACTGTATTAGTTTAGAGTTGAGCAGGCTGAAAATGTTCATAAAATCCACATTGCTATTGGAAAGTACAAGAAGCATCTTCTCCTCCTTTTTAGTGCATTTCTGTTCAGTAGTACCTGCAAATCATTCAGTGTGCCCATCACACAGGGTATGTGGAGGAGCCTAAAGCTTGCTTAGATTATGCTCTAAAACCTTGCAGTGTCTTATGATCTCTGTTTCGTATTCTTGTTGCTCAGTATCTTCTATGTAGATGCAAGTTAATAGCAAACCAACTCATATGCACAGCATAATTGTTGCATTACAAATTAATACATATTTTTCCCATCATTAAGTAAATTACTGATTACAACAATTAAAAATTCTTCTTTTCCTAAGAGATGCGTTATAATTGGTAGCAATATATTAGTACAGATATTTTTGCAAACGTGCCTAAAGGTGCCATGCAGCCTGGCTGCTCCCTGGGTGGCTGTAGCACTGGGGCTTTCCATGGATGTCTGACACTCACTGCCCGTTCCAGCCCCTGCTGCTCTCCTCTGGGCAGGGGGACAGCCCCGAGGGCTGGGCCATGGCAGATGAGGGCAGTCCCAGCTGGGGTCCCCCCACGGGGGATGCTCAGGGCAGTGCAAGCACTCAGTGCTGTCAGAGCCATTCCAGTGGGAGTGCAATGGTCTTTGTGGCTTTGCTCTCTTGTCAGGTGAAATGTCATCTACAGTAATTGCATAAACGGTATTAGTGGAAATTCTTATCTTAGCCTGTCCGTGATATTTCAGATGAATAAGTGAGTTTATATACTCTCTATGATTTAGTGCACATACTCACTGCTGCTGTTATGGAATTGTACGTAAAAATAACATATCACTTCCACAATTTTTTTAGGATCCTTTAAAATAAAAGTTACATATTGTTGAATTTTTTTTCTATGTGTTCATTAGTAATTTTGAATAAATGACTTTATGAATTTCACATTACAGATGACAAGATAAAGCACTGTTACCTTTTTTTTGATCTGTATACACATCACAAATCTCAAGGAGCCCTTACATATATAGAATTATTCACATGAGTTTGCTTCTTTCAGTTGATTTATTAGTCAAATTAATTTGTTACTTAGATGCTGCTTTATCCTTAATTATTTACTAAAGCAACCCCTTGCACTAAATAATCTTTAGAAATTATTTCTAAAAAATAAAAATATAACCTATGTTTCAAGTATCAGACAAAAAAAGTCTTTGTGTAATACTATTTGTCTGTGCACGGTAAATAAACAAATTATTTTTAATAGGTACATGCAGTTCTTCAATTTGGTAGCTGCTTTTGCCCACGCTACCCATGCCTTGTGATTCATTGAGGTCTAAAAAATTGCTCCCAGAACATCTGATATACTGTTTTTATCCAATTAAGTCAATAGTCACAAGGATTTGGAGTTCTCCATTAATACTTTGTGGTACAAAATTGGTTGATACTAACCTGTCAGCTCAAGTGGATTAAAAGCTGGATGTCATTAGTAGGTTGTGGACTCTTAATCCATTTTAGAATGAAGCCAGACAGGTTAGTTTAAATCATCTTAGCTGTGTTTCAATTAGCCTAAACCCATACTATGCACCAGTATGATGACATCCACATATGTCTTTTTAATCTATATTTACTTCAGCAGTTACTTTCTCACATGCATTAGTCAACATCTCTCTTTTGAGCATAAGTGCCCTCCCATGTCTGTCAGCTGAGCTGTTCTGTGCACTCATGTGCACCCACTGCAGTCAAGTTATCAAAATGTGATTATCAGTTCAAGTGTTTCTAAAATTCTTTATAGGGAAGGTGCCATAGAGCTTATATGAAATTAAATTTCAAAATATTAGTTCATTATTTGAGCTATGTTAAATTTCCTCCTTGCATCTAAAAAGTTACATTTGACAGAATTAAACTGCCTTTAAGTGTTACAAACTGTAGGGAATACTTGCCTGGAATACTTCTGTGTGTCTCCTTAGATATCAGTGGACCTATACTGATACACATAACTGAAAGTGGAGCAGGAGCATCATAACAGTGGAAAATGTATCAAAATGCCTCATGTTCTGGATATTTATGGAACAATATTAATTCTTCTGTTCCCTTATTAGCAATTGTTGGAAATAATTTGCTACTCAAGCAATTTATTGTTGTCACTTTGGGCAACATTCTAAGTTACTATCCCCTTATTTACTGAGGGAAAACATGTTAGATGCATTCTGATCTCCCACAGCTCCATATGATCCCCCCCATAGTGACATGACATGGCCACACACTTTAAACACTTACACTCAGAAGGCAGCACTTCAGACAGATCAACCCTTTTGTCTGATGATGGATCTCCCCTTCAGGCTCATCTCCTTTTATGCCCACCACCACTCTTAATCTACTTTCTCTGTTATTGCACAGTGATTCACTTGGTCATTAACCTTGTTATCATTCCAAGGGGGCCTTGGTTACAGCTGTTCTGCAGCTTCTCAACCACGTACACCTCGAGTCCCAGAAAGTGAAATGGTCACTGAGGAGACATCACAAGAAATAGCTTAGGCTGACTCCCAGCTATCTTTTACACTATTAGATATAAACCAGGCATGAGAGGTTACTTTTTGCAAACCCTTCATCATCTGAGGCCCAGCATTAAAACACACCTGATTTTTAGTGTTTGACAGTGTTCAAGGATAAGACAGCAAAGTAACCAAAAATCCTAAATGGCTAATATAGCATTTAAATTTCTTAATAGTTGGCTGGTTTAAAGCAGCAAGGATAGGTATTGAATGGATTCAGGAGAGGGATAGAAAGAGAGAAGGAATGACCCAGTAATGTCAGTCTATTTCATGGACTGATACAAACAGTGGCCCTTAAATTACAACTTGCTGTTGCTAAGTTTCTGTCCTGCTCTGTGTTTTCTGTCCACTGGAAGGTGATTCTTTTGAATGAACAAATGAACATTATTGGATTATACATACACAAACAAAAATTTGGAATTACATCTACCTTCAGGAAGAGAGAGGTTTTTTCCACTGGTCATGGTTCTGGGAGCCAACCTAACACTGGTGGAACTGGACAAGGTAAGGCTCCCTTCTTCATTTTTCAATCCATGTGGAAATGTATTTTCTCAGCACTGCAGCCATCACCATGTGATCTAAAACACAAGGAAGCCTGATTCCTCAGAAGGAAGGATTCTGCAAGTGTCAGCCCTGCAAACATTATCCATCCCTTTTGGCCAGTTAGTAATGAGATTCAAATTGCAAATCTTTATTAGCCCAACTTACTTTCACCAAGGGGAAATTAAAATTTCTTGTTCTCAGTAAAATATTTGTATAACTGTATAAAGTTGTTTTCTGCTCCAATTTCTTTCTTCAATTCCACTGAATCTTCCTCCCTCTTCTTTATTGTAACTGGAAATGAAGAATCAAATAATCTTCATGATTTATTTTGATCTTGCATAATTTGAAAGTTAGAACAAAATTTTAGTAATTTTAATAACTTTCAGGCATAGAAAGTTTTGATTTTTTAAAAAAAAGATAAGAATATACTAAAATGTGCTTATCAGTTTCTCTGTCTTACTGCCTAGTTCTGCAATACTTTCTTTGCATTACCAGATGGGAGGAGTTACATAGTTACAATACAAAATTTCAGAGTGCAAGGCCTCAAGACAATACACATTGTTGGAGATGCTGTTCATGTTTTCTATTTTATATATTTTAGAGTGTTCTCCCTTGGAGCACCGAGACAGTGCTTAGAGGATTTATAAAAGAAGTTCTTGGAAGTGAAGTAAAGCAGTACATATAGTATTTTTAAGGTAGGGATTACTTTTTAGTTACTTCTGAGAGATATAACAAAGTCTAAACAAAAATAAT